>NC_036862.1:14822963-14877025 GCF_002910315.2 Salvelinus sp. IW2-2015 | reverse complement strand
TCACTAGAGGCTGATTCCTGGTCTACCTAGAGGCTGATTCCTGGTCTACCTATAGGCTGATTCCTGCTCTACCTATAGGCTGATTCCTGGTCTACCTATAGGCTGATTCCGGCTCTACCTATAGGCTGATTCCTGCTCTACCTATAGGCTGATTCCTGCTCTACCTATAGGCTGATTCCTGGTCTACCTGTGCTCTTATTCAAAACAGCCCTGTTAAAGTCTCACTTCCCAAGTTTTGCTGCCTAGCGACTGTGATTCCCCCTTCCCCCCTGTAGTCTCATTTGATTCCCTGTAATGTTACACCTTGAGCCCTTTAATGTCACACCTTGGTTGTTTTATTAATAAATCACCATGACATAGTCTGTCCCTGCTCACTGTGTAACTGCATTAGTCACGGCTGTATAGAGCCACATGTAACCTGGGCCTGTATTGTAGGTGACCCAGCTGTGACCTAAATGTGTGTGTGATCTAATCAGCCTCTGCCATTTGACAGTTCTGCCAGTGTACGTGTGTGTACATATTTGTTAGTGTGTGTGTGTACGTGCCTGCATGTTGGGTGTGTTTGTCGCTTGGAGCCACAGCCACTAGGGGCCCAATTCAGACTTAGGAAATGTACTCCTTTCCTACACACACCTTTCCTATGCACTTTTCAATAGTTGGATATCAGACTTACCTTATGCAGATGCGTAATGGGCTTCACAGGCGTGGTTAACATTTATTAAATCGCTGGAAACCCTCCCACTTGCTGGCCAACCGTTTTTCTCGTGGAGTTTTCATTCAATAGGATTTTCAGTACATTTATCTAAATCCATGCATTTGTACCTTTAACTAGAATTTGTTTTCCTTTTCAGCAACAATTGGTAGATTGAAAAATATTCTGATATTGTATATTTTTAAGGGTTAGGAAAGTATTTATGAATAATAAAATAACAGCTTTGGAGAGCCTTTATGCAAAAAATCCTCACTAATCATGGAACTGTGACAAGTCCAGTTGTTGTGAAGTGTGCTCCAGGTTTAACCTGCTACGTGCGGTCTGTTCCATAATGATTCTAATAGGCTACATGTCCTAAATTACTGTACAGTGTTAGCCTAATATGATCCAGTAATGTTAGTGACCCTCAGGAACTAACTACACAGACAGAGGAAAGAAAGGTCAACCAACGACGGAATGGAATGATGCAAAATGTAAGGAAACTAACACTAAAGTCAGTGTATGTGAGTATAACTGACGGTGGCTACCGATGGTGGCTAATTTTTAACATGAAACAAATTGTAGAAAATACAGTGAAAAGTCTGGGCGTATGATTGAAACATTCTCATATGGTCTCCAAATTTCAGCTATAGGGCCAGCATTTCATAAACTTCACTGTTGAAAAGTTAACATACATTTTTGWCGTTTAGCAGACACTTATTCAGAGCGACTTACAGGAACAATTAGTGATAGTGCCTTGCTCAAGAACACATCGGCAGGATTTTCACCTAGTCAGCTAGAGGAATTGAACCAGTGACTTTTCGGCTACTGGCCTAACACTCTTAACCACTCAGCTACCTGCCTATATATTGATATACTTTAGTTTGTTGCCATATGACTGGTTTTACATTTGGCTCCAACGATCATAAGGTCAAATATATCTAAAACAATGATAGGTTGCTCAACCTTATTCATCATTTCATTGTGCATAAAGGTGGTGGAATTATGAGGGAGTCAAGGTAAGAATACAACGTATCTGTAGACACCTCTGCCACATTTGCTTTATTTTATCTCCAGCCCTAATGAATAGGGGGTGAATAGCCTGTTATTATTATGCTTAAATTCAAGGTCAGAATACGCATAGGGAGAAAAGTGCATAAAAAGGGAATTATGTTCCAATTTAGCGCACTTAACTCAGGTCGCAATCCCCCTCTAGCTGCCTCATTGGGCTGCCTGTCTTGTGTTTACTGAAAGCCATCAGGGTCCAGCCTCGGTAATAGGATGGAAGGAGGATGATTTCACAGGATTATGACACTAATCTCCCCCTAACAGGACACCTCTCTCCCCTCCCTKCGCCTCCTAACCGCTGTGTCAATCTCTTTTTTCATCACTCTCTCCCATTATTTCTGTCTCTGTCGGTCCCTGTTTTAACTTTCATTCTAATTTCCACTGTCATCCCTCCAGCTCCCTCTCCCCACTCTTTGTTGTTTCTTTCTTCCTCTCATTACAAGGGGTCAGATTTAATCGGCAGAAGCTGACTTCTGGTCCAGTGCAACTGTTTTTATCTTAATATCAAATCATTTCTGGGTAACAATTAAGTACCTTACTGTGATTGGTTTTCAATTAAAATTGTTAAAAAAAAAAAAATTGTTAAAACAATTCTCAAGCAAGAATTTTGCTAGGACTGACTGGGGGTGGTCTGAGTGGGGAGGGGAAAACTGAAAACTAGCTGTTATTGACAGAAGTTTAGAACTCTCTTTCTTATTGGTCTATTAACTAATTGACCGTCTGGTGATGCCTCCAGGCAGGCCAAAACTCCGTCCCACCAAAACAGGCTGAAGTTTCATGCGGTCTATTCAAACAGCTCTTACACTAAAAGGGCATTATCATAATTTTCACAACTTCACAGTGTTATTCCAACCTCATAGTGTGGAAATATATAAACTCAGCAAAAAAAGAAACGTCCTCTCACTGTCAACCGCGTTTATTTTCAGCGACTTTAACTTGTGTAAACTTGTGTAAATATTTGTATGAACATAACAAGATTCAACAACTGAGACATAAACTGGACAAGGTCCACAGACATGTGACTAACAGAAATGGAATAATGTGTCCCTGAACAAAGGGGGGGGGTCAAAATCAAAAGTAACAGTCAGTATCTGGTGTGGCCACCAGCTGCATTAAGTACTGCAGTGCATCACCTCCTCATGGACTGCACCAGATTTGCCAGTTCTTGCTGATGTTACCCCACTCTTCCACCAAGGCACCTGCAAGTTCCCGGACATTTCTGTGGGGAATGGCCCTAGTCCTCACCCTCCGACCAAACAGGCTCCCAGACATCCTCAATGGGATTGAGATCCGGCTCTTCGCTGGCCATGGCAGAACACTGACATTCCTGTCTTGCAGGAAATCACGCACAGAACGAGCAGTATGGCTGGTGGCATTGTCATGTTGGAGGGTCATGTCAGATGAGCCTGCAGGAAGGGTACCAACATGAGGAGGGGATGTCTTCCCTGTAATGCACAGCGTTGAGATTGCCTGCAATGACAACAAGCTCAGTCCGATGATGCTGTGACACACCGCCTCAGACCATGACGGACCCTCCACCTCCAAATCGATTCCGCTCAGAGTACAGGCCTCGGTGTAACGCTCATTCCTTCAACGATAAACGCAAATCCGACCATCACCCCTGTGAGACAAAACTGCGACTCGTCAGTGAAGAGCATTTTTGCCAGTCCTGTCTGGTCCAGCGACGGTGGGGTTTGTGCCCATAGACGACGTTGTTGCCGGTGATGTCTGGTGAGGACCTGCCTTACAACAGGCCTACAAGCCCTCAGTCCAGCCTCGCTCAGCCTATTGCGGACAGTCTGAGCACTGATGGAGGATTGTGCATTCCTGGTGTAACTCGGGCAGTTGTTGTTGCCATCCTGTACCTGTCCCGCAGGTGTGATGTTCGGATGTACCGACCCTGTGCAGGTGTTGTTACACGTGGTCTGCCACTGCGAGGACGATCAGCTGTCCGTCCTGTCTCCTGTAGCACTGTCTTAGGCGTCTCACAGTACGGACATTGCAATTTATTGCCCTGGCCAATCTGCAGTCCTCACCTTGCAGCATGCCTAAGGCATGTTCACGCAGATGAGCAGGGACCCTGGGCATCTTTCTTTTGGTGTTTTTCAGAGTCAGTAGAAGGCCTCTTTAGTGTCCTAAGTTTTCATAACTGTGACCTTAATTGCCTACCGTCTGTAAGCTGTTAGTGTCTTAACGACCAGATGCATGTTCATTAATTGTTATGGTTCATTGAACAAGCACGAGCAAACAGTGTTTAAACCCTTTACAATGAGATCCTGTGAAGTTATTTTGATTTTTACAAATTATTTTTGAAAGACGGGGTCCTGAAAAGGGGACGTTTCTTTTTTTGCTGAGTTCAGATGTTTTTTACTGCACTGGGCCATTAAATGATAGTAGTGACCGGCGCCGAAAAGAGATGGCCGCCTCGCTTCGTGTTCCTTGGAAAATATGCAGTATTTTTGTTTTTTTACGTGTTATTTCTTACATCGGTACCCCGGGTAATCTTAGGTTTCATTACATACAGTCGGGAGGAACTACTGAATATACGATTAACGTCAACTCATCATCGTTCCTACCAGGAATATGACTTTCCCGAAACGGATCCAGTGTTCTGCCTTCCACCAATACAACGGATCTGATCCAGCCGGCGACCCCTGGGCGACGCCGAAAAGGGGAAAACGTGGCGGTCTCGTGGTCAGGCTTCGGAGACGGGCACATCGCGCTCCACTCCTAGCATACTACTCGCCAATGTCCAGTCTCTTGACAATAAGGTTGATGAATCCGAGCACGGGTAGCATTCCAGAGAGACATCAGGGATTGCAACGTGCTCTGCTTCACGGAAACATGGCTAACTCAAGGGACGCTAACGGAGTCGGTGCAGCCAGCTGGTTTCTTCATGCATCGCGCCGACAGAAACAAACATCTTTCCGGTAAGAAGAGGGGCGGGGGGTATGCCTTATGATTAACGAGAGGTGTGATCATCATAACAACACACAAGAACTCAAGTCGTTCTGTTCACCTGATCTAGAACTCCTCACAATCAAATGTCGACCGCATTATCTACCAAGGGAATTCTCGTCAATCATAATCACAGCCGTATACATTCCCCCCAAGCAGACACATCGATGGCCCTGAACGAACTCTTATCTGACTCTTTGTAAACTGGAAACCACACACCCTGAGGCTGCATTCATCGTAGCTGGGGATTTTAACAAGGCTATCTAAAAACAAAACTCCCTAAATTCTATCAGCATATCGATTGTGCTACAGGGCTGGAAAAACACTAGACCATTGTTATACTAATTTTCCGCGACGCTTATAAGGCCTCCCCGCCCCCCTTTCGGAAAAGCTGACCACGACTCCATTTTGTTGATTCCAGCCTACAAACAGAAACTCAAACAACAAGCTCCCGCGCTCAGGTCTGTTCAACGCTGGTCCGACAATCTGAATCCACGCTTCAAGACTGCTTCGATCACGCGGATTGGAATATGTTCCGCATCGCGTCCAACAACAATATTGACGAATATGCTGATTCGTCGTGAGCGAGTTCATTAGGAAGTGCATTGACGATGTCGTACCCACAGCAACGATAAAAAACATTCCCAAACCAGAAACCGTGATTGACGGCAGCATTCGCGTGAAACTGAAAGCGCGAACCACTGCTTTAACCAGGGCAAGGTGACCGGAGCATGACCGAATACAAACAGTGTAGCTATTCTCTCCGCAAGGCAATCAAACAGGCTAAGTCTCAGTACAGAGACAAAATCGAGTCGAAATTCAAAAGCTCAGACACAAGAGGTATGTGGCGGGTCTACAGTCAATCACGGATTACAAAAAGAAACCAGCCCCGTCGAGGACCAGGATGTCTTGCTCCCAGACAGGCTAAACAACTTTTTTGCCCGCTTTGAGGACAATACAGTGCCACTGACACGGCCCCTACCAAAACCTGCGGCTTTCCTTCACTGCAGCCGAGGTGAGTAAAACATTTAAACGTGTTAACCTTCGCAAGGCTGCAGGCCCAGACGGCATTCCCAGCCGCGTCCTCAGAGCATGCGCAGACCAGCTGGTGGGTGGTTTACGGACATATTCAATCAATCCTTATCCCAGTCTGCTGTTCCCACATGCTTCAAGAGGGCCACCATTGTTCTGTTCCCAAGAAAGCTAAGGTAACTGAGCTAAACGACTACCGCCCGTAGCACTCACTTCCGTCATCATGAAGTGCTTTGAGAGACTAGTCAAGGACCATATCACCTCACCCTACCGGACACCCTAGACCCACTCCAATTTGCTTACCGACCCAACAGGTCCACAGACGACGCAATCGCAACCACACTGCACACTGCCTAACCATCTGGACAAGAGAATACCCATGTGAGAATGCTGTTCATCGATTACAGCTCAGCATTTAACACCATAGTACCCTCAAACTCGTCATCAAGCTCGAGACCCTGGGTCTCGACCCGCCCTGTGCAACTGGGTCTGGACTTCCTGACGGGCCGCCCCCAGGTGGTGAGGGTAGGTAACAACATCTCCACCCGCTGATCCTCAACACTGGGGCCCCACAAGGGTGCGTTCTGAGCCCTCTCCTGTCTCCCTGTTCACCCACGACTGCGTGGCCATGCACGCCTCCAACTCAATCATCAAGTTTGCGGATGACACTACAGTGGTAGGCTTGATTACCAACAACGACGAGACGGCCTACAGGGAGGAGGTGAGGGCCCTCGGAGTGTGGTGTCAGGAAAATACCTCATACTCAACGTCAACAAAACAAAGGAGATGATTGTGGACTTCAGGAACAGCAGAGGGAGCACCCCCTATCCACATCGACGGGTCAGTAGTGGAGAAGGTGGAAAGTTTTAAGTTCCTCGGTTACACATCACGGAAAACTAATTGGTCCACCCACACAGACAGCGTTGTGAAGAAGGCGCAGCAGCGCCTCTTCAACCTCAGGAGGCTGAAGAAATTCGGCTTGTCACAAAGCACTCACAAACTTCTACAGATGCACAATCGAGAGCATCCTGTCGGGCTGTATCACCGCCTGGTACGGCAACTGCTCCGCCCACACCGTAGGCTCTCCAGAGGTAGTGAGGTCTGCAGAACGCATCACCAGGGGCAACTACCTGCCCTCCAGGACACCTACACCACCCGATGTCACAGGAAGGCCATAAGATCATCAAGGACAACAACCACCCAAGCACTGCCTGTTCACCCCGCTATCATCCAGAAGGCGAGGTCAGTACAGGTGATCAAAGCAGGGACCGAGAGACTGAAAAACAGCTTCTATCTCAAGGCCATCAGACTGTTAAACAGCCACCACTAACATTTAGCGGCCGCTGCCAACATACTGACTCAACTCCAGCCACTTTAAAAATGGGAATTGATGGAAATTATGTAAAAATGTACCACTAGCCACTTTAAGCAATGCACTTAATACAATGTTTACTACCCTACATTACCCATCTCATATGTATATACTGTACTCTATATCATCTACTGCATCTTGCCATCTTTTATGCAATACATGTACCACTAGCCACTTTAAACTATGCCACTTTATGTTTACATACCCTACAGTACTCATCTCATACGTATATACCGTACTCTATACCATCTACTGCATCTCCATGCCGTTCTGTACCACCACTCATTCATATATCTTTATGTACATATTCTTTATCCCTTTACACTTGTGTGTGTGTGTAAGGTAGTGTTGGAATTGTTAGGTTAGATTACTGTTGGTTATTACTGCATTGTCGGAACTAGAAGCACAAGCATTTCGCTACACTCGCATTAACATCTGCTAACCATGTGTATGTGACTAATAAAATTGATTTGATTTGATTTCTGATTTGATAATAATATCTGTAGAATGAATGTCATAGAACCAAATATTGCTAAAAACAAATTAATTGTTTTGATGATTAAATATGCAGGAAAGAATGTAAAATAGTCATTGTTATGGCATTGAATCATCTGAACAGAATCCATGTGAGTCTACTCATGACCATTCCCTTACTCCATCTTCTTCTGCCTCATCCTTCTATTTCTCTTCACCTTTCCTCTTTCCTCGTATCATCTTTTCTAAAAATGTTATACCTCAGTGCTCTCCTCTCTGTCTCCTCCATGCTCCCCCCTTCTCTCTCTCCTCAGTGCCCTCTCGCTCTCCTCTTTGTGCTCGTTCCTTTCTCTCTCGCTCTCCTCTGTATTCTGTCAGTGTCACCCTCTCCCAGAGTTCTATTTCCATTTCCTGTCTGAGGCCTGCTCACCACCCTGCAGCGTGAGGCTTTTAATAAAAACACACTTTACTTTTAGACAATGTAGAGCCAGCATCATTTAATCATCCCAGCCCCATGTTCATTTCTTCACCTCACTGTGCTTGTAGATCTCTCTGAAGTCTGGCTATGTGTTCCATTGGAACCATTCCTCCATATCAAATGCCTGGCAGACTTCCAAATGCCTAACAGACCTCAATTTACAGTTAATAGCCTTTTAAGAATATAGTGCTGACATGTTGAACGTTCCACATGCTGTGCTCATTTGGTGGTTCCTATCTACTCTTGCACACTTCCTCATCAGTGCACACTCCATCCAGCCATTCACTCCATCACTCCTTTTCACTCTCATAACACACACACCCTTATGTCAATTTCAACCTCCCCTTCGTCACCCTTGCAGATCTGTTTTAACGCTCAGGGCAGTAGAGTTCTGACGGCCAGCGCTGACAAGACGGCTCGCCTGTGGGACGTCCAGTCTGGCGTCTGTCTGCAGGTCCTCGAGGGACACACGGACGAAATCTTCTCCTCTGCCTTCAACTACGAGGGTGACACCATCATCACAGGTAATATGTACCCTCTATCAGGGCTGGGGTCAATTCCATTTCAATTCAGCATTAAGTTAGCATTGAGAAAAATGTGAATTTTCAGTTTACTTCCTGAATTGTCTGAAATGGAATTGAGCCCAACCCTGCCCTCAATATAATCTTACCTATTTAAAATGTAAAGATGCCACTGCAACCCCTTCACAGCCAAACAAACCACATTTTTTTCTCCACTCACAAACACTTTTATCAAGGTTCAAATGAACAGGCCATAGCTGGGTGCGGTGAGCTACCTCCTTTTCACCACCTGTCCCTGTCTTCTCTCTGCTGCAGGCAGCAAGGACAACACCTGTCGCATCTGGCGCTGACCCATCCTATGGTCAGTGGTCAGTAGGGTGTGTGAGGAGGGTAAGGCCATCTGTCCATCCCCCAACAAGAAGATGACTCCAACATGGCCCCGATTGAAGATGCCCTTCCTGGAAGTTATCACTGACCCAACGTATGTGACCTCTAATCTCCTAGTTGCTGTGGAGTAAGATTCAGTAGAACAGATAGCTTTGGTGAATGAATTTGGTCCCACTGTCATTTTACTATGTAGCACTGTCTAGACAGACAGTTTAGCGCTGTGGATGCATCACAATGGCACCCAATCCCTATTAAGTGCACTACTTTTGAGCAGGGCCTATAGGGCTTTGCGGCCTGCATTCACCGGTTAGGATTTGACCTGGACTGGTCACTTTGGTCCTCTGTCATGTCCAGTGTTTATAATCAGTGTTTATTTGTGTGTTAATTGTAGAATGGGCTGGACGGAAAATGTTTTCTCTACCCCTCTTTTGCTCAATAAAGTCTATTCATGCTCACATTACATGGATTTATTGATCTCAAAAGATAAAGATACATTCAGTTTCTACAGCAACAGAGTTGAATTGTGTGCTTTTTAATGCCGACGATTTAARACTAGAGTACCACTACGCAGATAAAACCTGACAAACCAGATTCACGTACAAATTAGACACTACAAACCTTCTCTGTCTTTCTGAAAGTAGTACAAATGAAATGATAGAGAGCAGTCTTTCTACCCCAAGGAGCAGCAGTTCAAGAATCTACAATATGTACAGCTATCCAGAATAAACAATTCTCAAAGAACATGAAGAACGACAGATTACTTACATAAGAACGACAGATAACATGAAGAATGACAGATAACTTAAGCAGAGGTCAAAGTTACAACAGAAGTAGACAACGTTGGCCGATGTAAACGACAACTATGTTCATCTGGGTCCGTGTTCACAAAGCATCTCTGATTAGGAGGGCTGATATAGGATCCGTTTGGTATGATTACCAGAACCAGGGGGGGGGATCTGATCCTAGATCAGCATTCCTGCTCTGAGACACATTGTGAATACAGGCTCTGGGCAACTGTCAAGCGTAGTAGTGCACACCTATGTTGCTGTCAACAAATCCCAACTGGAATGACGGCTGCTGTCTGACAGTCTCTTCAAGATAGCTACTGTACATTAAAACATCATCTGGTGTCTTTTTGAGTTCGATTGGTTGAGGGAATGGGGTGCAGTGTTCTATTGGTGCCTTGTTGTTTGTTGTGTGTGTGTTTATGTTTAATAAATACATCATTTATAAATTAACACGGCAGATTGTGAAAATGTAATGTATAGGATATATAACAACTAAAGGAATACAAATTCTGCAGGCTAGAATCTCAGATGGCTGATTTGTTTGCACTAAATAAATAAGGCCTACATCCCAAACTGATGCTGGGTTTTCCATGGGTTCGTCTAACTAGGGACCGTGCATCAGAAAATGAGAAACATGCTTATCTTATTAAAGGGAGACATGTCTGCTCACTGCAGCCTAATGAAAGTCCTCAGTCCCATAAGGTGTGTATAATGTCACGGGTGTGGTGTTTTATTTAGCCTGGAAGCCCGACCTGTTTGGGCTTCAGCCAGATCTTCTACTCCTCGTTGTCCATTGACCATAGGAGTTGGTAAAAAAGCACAAACTAATATGGGACCAGTAAAGGGTTTCTATCCTAGTAGCCAGACTTCTAGCGTTCCTTGTCATGGCTTACATCACAATTAACGAAAGAGGAATTGGCTAAAGCACAAACAGATCTGGCTACCAGGCTAGGGGTTTTTCATGATTCGCACTCCGTGTGCTGGGAATCACTAGGCTTGATGGTGGGGTTTGATGCATGGGGGGGTACACACAGTTGGGGACATTGGCTGGTGTGTGTGTGTGTTTGTGTAGATGGGGGTTGTTGGCAGAGCCTAGTGGGTCTCTAGTAGCCAGTCGAAAAGACTGGACAGAGAGCTGCCTCCGTTCTCCTCTTCCTGGTGGAGCTTACAGAACTGGATGATAGCYTTGAAGAGATCTCCGATCCTCCATGCCTTCTGAGACACCAGCTGCAACACCCTCTGGAACTGAGACATCACACACCAGATTACCATGCTCCTTGTGCACTACACAAGACATGCACATAACAGAGTACAATACACACACACACACACACACACGTAGGGGCATAATCAGAGTCTGTGTACCTGCATGTGCTGTGCTGCACCCACCTTGGACGTCCTCTCTTTACACTTCCTGAAGTAGACGGCATGCAGGCCCAGCTCGGAGGCAGCGATCCACTGCAGGGCCAAGCGCAGCTCTGAGTCCACACACTCTGGATCCAAGTCACAGTTGACCACCAGAAGCTCCCTGTGGCTGCTACTGCCGCCTACTGTCCACAGTGAACTGCCCTCTGCAACACACACAGGAAATACATCACGCCCACTTTCTGTATACATCAAGCTCACTTCGTGTAGTTTCAATGCCAAAGCTACGCCGAGGTCCGATGGCACATTGGATGGATTTGGCACTAAATAGGTTGAAGTTAGGTTGGGTAAAGAGGGCTTGATACCATCAATGTGGGGAGTAGTGAAATACATTTAGTTCATTTTTCAGTAGCTTGGTGGTAGTTAAACTCAATTAAAATKTTGGTAGTGTTTTTAGTAGTTAATTACTTTGCCATTTAGTGGTGTAGCTAACTACTGGAACTAAACACTACTTTTTTTTGCACAAATAAAATATGGGTGAAGTAGGCAAGAATTGACTTTCTTTTTCGGCATCAGACCTGCCTAATTCTAACTTGAAACACTTCTTGTGTGCCTCATTCTCACTTTTTGTGTTTAAAAGGCTAAATTACACATTATGTTAACATCTGACTCCAGAGGGAACATTTCTTACCATTTCTATTTATTTTTCTGCAATTTGTTCTTGCAATTTAACATTTCAGATTTAGATATATAGTACCGGTCATAAGTTTTAGAACACCTACTCATTCAAGGGTTTTTCTTAATTTTTACTATTTTATACATTGTAGAATAATAGGGAAGACATCAAAACTATGAAATAACACATGGAATCTTGTAGTAACCAAAAAAGTGTCAAACAAATCAAAATATATTTMAGATTTGAGATTCTTCAAAGTAGCCACCCTTTGCCTTGATGACAGGTGTACACACTCTTAGCATTRTCTCAACCAGCTTCATGAGGTAGTCACCTGGAATGCATTTCAATTAACAGGTGTGGCTTGTTAACTTGTTATTTTGTGGAATTATTACTTTAAAGACATGAAGGTCAGTCAATGTGGAAAATGTCAAGAACTTTGAACGTTTCTTCAAGTGCAGTCGCAAAAACCATCAAGCACTATGATGAAACTGGCTCTCATGAAGACCGCCACAGGAAATGAAGACCCAGAGTTACATCTGCTGCAGAGGATAAGTTCATTAGAGTTACCAGCCTCAGAAATCGGCAATTAACTGCACCTCAGATTGCACCTCACAGAGGTCAAGTAACAGACATCTCAACATCAACTGTTCAGAGGAGACTGCATGAATCAGGCCTTCATGGTCAAATTGCTGCAAAGAAACCACTACTAAAGGACACCAATAATAAGAAGAGACTTGCTTGGGCTAAGAAACATGGGCAATGGACATTAGACTGGTGGAAAACTGTCCTTTGGTCTGATGAGTCCAAATTTMAGATTTTTGGTTCCAACCGCCGTGTCTGTGTGAGACGCAGAGTAGGTGAACGGATGATCTCTGCATTTATTGGTTTGCACCGTGAAGCATGGAGGAGGAGGTGTGATGGTTTGGGGGTGCTTTGCTGGTGACACTGTCAGTGATTTATTTAGAATTCAAATATCACTTAACCATCATGGCTACCACAGCATTCTGCAGCGATACACCATCCCATCTGGTTTGTGCTTAGTGGGACTATCATTTGGTTTTCYACAGGACAATGACCCAACACCTCCAGGCTGTGTAAGGGCTATTTGACCAAGAAGGAGAGTGATGGAGTGCTGCATCAGATGACCTGGCCTCCACAATCACRCGACCTCAACCCAATGGAGATGGTTTGGGATGAGTTGGACTGTAGAGTGAATGAAAAACAGCCAACAAGTGCTCAGCATATGTGGGAACTCCTTCAAGACTGTTGGAAAAGCATTCCAGGTGACTACCTCATGAAGCTGGTTGAGAGAATGCAAAGCTGTCATCAAGGCAAAGGGTGGCTACATTGAAAAATCTAAAATAGGTGAATGAGAATGAGTAGTGTCCAAACTTTTGACTGGTACTGCAATTTCTCACGAAGTAGTTATGGGATATAGTGAATTACTTTAGTTAAGTAAGCTATATTTTTATTAAGGGTAACTTTAGTGAAGTTTAACTTCTTCCAGTGTGAAGTCATTTGTAGCTTGGTAAACTATATTTTCAGTGTAGCTTCCCCAACACTGGATACAATGCCGCTATATTGACCTAAATGTTTAACTGGCACCACAGCAGAGATAAAGCAGTGATATATTTACAATTTCGACATTTGAGTTAGAATATTCATAGAACACTGAGTGTGTAGAGATCTTACAGTGAAGAGGTTGTGAAGAGGCTGAATAGAAGTTATCGCGAAGACAAACGAGAACAAAGATGAGACAGTAGGGGAGACAGAGAGAGTTGAGTTTCCTGTGTGACAGATATAGACAGTAATGATATGGAAATGAGACAGTGTGTGTGTAAGACAAGGTGACACTACTCACCATTTACGTTCTCCTTGCTCTCCCTTAGYTGACCCTTGTCTGCCTCCTCACTGAGGACAGAGAACAGAGAACATGACCATTAAGACAATACAGTAGGTCGCGTTCTGACTTTTTCACGTTCTACCATTAGGCCAGATTTACTAAGCATCAGTTTTTTTTCAGTAATGGATAACACTCTAAAAACAAAGGAAGAAAAAGGAAAATATCATATTGTTCACCTTTCTGTCAATCTTAATCCTTCTCCTTACCTATTTGTTCTGTCCTGAATGTTTCATTTCCTTAACATTTTMGGGGGTGCAAACACTTATTTAATCTAGCAGTGGTCGTGAATTTACTTACTCCCTGTCATGGATTTAAAAACATTTAATTAGTGTAAGCATGGGGTAGCTAGCCGGATGGATCATCCACCACATTTCCTACATCGGTTGATCTCTTCATGAGGTGGTGAACAAGTACACACTTCATAAACAGGGTAGAGACTAGAGAGAATCAGACTGGAGCCTATGAGACTGCATTCTCCTGTTCAAAGGGCCTTATTTAAAGCCTCAGCGCTGTGTTGTAGGAGTGTAGCCTGTACGTTGTAGGAGTGTTTGCATGTTGTTAGGAGTTATCAGTTACCTGTTCACTGTGCTCTGACTGGGGATGTCAGACAAGCCCTCCAAGTCTGCCAGACCCAGGCTAGACGTGCTACTGTTCCCGTTCCTGCAAATCCAAACAGAACCAAAACTCATATCCTGTCTCTTGAAAGGCGACACAATCAGTGACTTGTGAAGGGAACAATAAGGAGCTGCAGTGAAGCGAGCAATGTTGTTCATTAGCTGGTGATTAACATAGAAACAGCAGCTGCAGCTGAGCAGGGTGGCTGGGCTGGCAGAGAGAACCTGACTGGCAATGGGCCCTTCCGTGTGGAGATGGGGGATGTGGAACGATTGAGAAGTCGGGCGGAGTGGGCGACCATGTCCAGTGTCAGCAGTGGAGTTAATCGGGGATGAGGTGGTCAGGTGGAGAGGAAGGCAACAGCGACCAGGTGTTTGTTTCTGCCACAGCTGGCAGGTTAAAGCAGTTCACATTTCATCCCCACTACTGTCAAGCTGAAGCCAGCCAGCCAGCCACACAGCCCTCCTCCTAGTCCTCTGGAGCCTAGAAACGTATCCACCCCACTCTTTGTTATCTATACCCTGATCTCATTTCTCCTGGCTTAGAGGAATGCCAGTAATAGACTTGCTACCTCAGTCTTTTGGCTTGGCTGTGTGTCAGTATGAGACTAGGAACTGAGAAATGGCACTAGCTGAAGCAGGGAATGATAAAGCTAATGTTCTGTGGGCGTTTGATATGTGAAAAGCAGTGTGACATCATACCTATGTTAGCGCGGATGCAGCCCCACTCTCTCTGACTATATTTCAGCGCAGGCTGCAGGCCCCAAGAGCTCCACACCACGCTTGTTAAGGAGTAGGGCTCAGTGCACTAGGTGAGCTCTCTGCCAGTGAGCGGAAAGCCCCCAGGCAGACAGCTATTCCACTGCAGCAGCAAAGGCTGAAGACTGGCACAGGACAGCAAAGAGTGAGCAGCAATGGGCTGATGAGAGGGCGACGGACGGCGAGGGCGGTAGTAGCGGTAGGAGTGCTAGGAGCGGTGCATGATAGTACGGAGCAGCGGTTGGTTGCTGCGGTTACTGACCCCTCGCTCAGCTGGATAAAACTACTGGTCTCCTCGTGGGGGTCGTCATCAGGGGCGATCTGGGACCAGCTTTCTGAGCTGTCCTCACTGCTAGCACTCAGAGAGCGCTTGTTTCCTTCATCTACAGCGGGTACCGCAGAGGGCCCTGCCGTCTTGTCTCTCTCAAAGCTGGGGAGAGCAAACAGCAGGGTCAACCACTGTATACTCTTAGAAAAATTAGTCCTTAAAGTGTTCTAGCAGGCTGTACCTGTAGGAACCTTTTATGGTTCTAGTTAGCCATTTTTTTCTAAGAGTGTACATACAGTGGCTTGCGAAAGTATTCACCCCCTTGTTTGTTTCACAAGAAAAAATATTTTGCATCTTCAAAGTGGTAGGCATGTTGTGTAAATCAAATGATACAAACCCCCCAAAAATCTATTTTAATTCCAGGTTGTAAGGCAACAAAATAGAAAAAATGCCAAGAAATAAGACAAAAAAACAGAACTTGAGCATGCAAAACTATTCACCCCCCCAAAGTCAATACTTTGTTAGAGACACCTTTTGCAGCAATTACAGCTGCAAGTCTCTTGGGGTATGTCTCTATAAGCTTGGTACATCTAGCCACTGGGATTTCTGTCCATTCTTCAAGGCAAAACTGTTCCAGCTCCTTCAAGTTGGATGGGTTCCGCTGGTGTATAGCAATCTTTAAGTCATACCACAGATTCTCAATTGGATTGAGGTCTGGGCTTTGACTAGGCCATTCCAAGACATTTAATTGTTTCCCCTTAAACCACTCGAATGTTGCTTTAGCAGTATGCTTAGGGTCATTGTCCTGCTGGAAGGTGAACCTCCGTCCCAGTCTCAAATCTGTGGGAGACTGAAACAGGTTTCCCTCAAGAATTTCCCTGTATTGAACACCATCCATCATTCCTTCAATTCTGACCAGTTTCCCAGTCCCTGCCGATGAAAAACGGCTTTCTCAGGGGGATGAGAGGTGTTGGGTTTGCACCAGACATAGCGTTTTCCTTGATGGCCAAAAAGCTCAATTTTAGTCTCATCTGACCAGAGTACCTTCTTCCATATGTTTGGAGTGTCTCGCACATGGTTTTTGGCAAACACCAAACGTGTTTGCTTATTTTTTCTTTAAGAAATTACTTTTTTCTGGCCACTTCCGTAAAGCCCAGCTCTGTGGAGTGTACGGCTTACAGTGGTCCTATGGACAGATACTCCAATCTCCACTGTGGAGCTTTGCAGCTCCTTCGGGGTTATCTTTGGTCTCTTTGTTGCTTGGTGGTGTCCCTTGCTTAGTGGTGTTGCAGACTCTGGGGCCTTTCAGTACAGGTGTATATATACTGAGATCATGTGACAGATCATGAGACACTTAGATTGCACACAAGTGGACTTTATTTAACTAATTATGTGACTTCTGAAGGTAATTGGTTGCACCAGATCTTATTTAGGGGCTTCATAGCAAAGGGGGTGAARACATATGCACGCACCACTTTTCCGTCGATTTTATTTAGAATTTTTTTAAACAAGTTATTTTTTTCATTTCACGTCACCAATTTTGACTATTTTGTGTATGTCCATTACATTAAATCCAAATAAAAATCCATTTAAATGACAGGTTGTAATGCAACAAAATAGGAAAAACGRCAAGGGGGATGAATACTTTTGCAAGGCACTGTATGGTGTGATAGGCTGGGAGACTGGGAGGAGCTCAACCCCTCTGATTTGATCTTCCCCCTRATTGGTTGATTTGGTTCCATATTTTTTTCTTGGGATACAGATTGTAAAATTATTGATTATAGAATGCAGTTTTTTTAAAGTGTGCTATGTACTGTGACTCTACACATTTGATATTTGTGTTGGGCCGATGAAACTTGCTCATCACATATTACATACAACCCCCCACCACCACCACCACCACCACCACCACCACCACCACCACCACCAAGTATTGGCCTTTTTAAAATCTGTGCCCCTTTTATAGAGGGTGTATAACCCAGGTCCTTTAGTGTGTAAAGGATTTTTTGTATTTGTACCTATCCAAATTAACCATAAATAAATAATGAAATGAAAGGCTGTAGTGTTGGCTGGTTTTTTAATGTAACAGAGCAACTGATGAATTTGATGAATTTTTCCTGATTAGATGATTGAAAGCTGCCAGATTCCCATAGTGGGTTAAGGTGTTGTTTGTCAATGTCAATGAACCTCACATTTCCAAGGTAAAGACTTTTCCAAGGGAAAGACTCACCTGGCGATCTGTTCAACGTCTGCCCTGCTCGTCTCCCCCTGTCTGTGGCAGGTACCCCGACCCCACTCCCCCCTCACTCCCGAGCTTTTGCTCGCCTCCAGGACACACGCACTGTTGGGGCGAGTGACTCTGAACTTACAATGGCTAGACCCAAGTCGTTATATATTTTTTCTTGTGCATTTTGCTTTTTTGCTATTTGCCTCATGACTCCTGCATGCTTTGTTGASTATGAACTTTCTTGTTTACCCAACCGTGGGACAGACTATGTTTGTTCCCACACTCGGGACTCTGACTCTATTGGTTACACAGACTTTTGGCCTCCCATCCTATTCTAACCCCCTCTCGATGGCTTTGTATTCATGTCACCTGATGAAATTGCTGCATAATATGATCTTGTTGCCATCTAATGCGCATTCAAATGTCATAAATCAACACTGCAGAGCTATCCCTGTCCTCTGCTGTGCCTTGATTGAATTACTGTTGATGATATCTGGAAATGTGTATGTACACCCTGGCCCATCTACTGTTGCTAGCCCCAATTCTGACTTGTGCTCTGATATCTGTTGCACGGATTTCTGCTCTCGTAAAAGCCTGGGTTTTCTGCACATTAACACTAGAAGCTTATTACCTAAAATGAAAGTGTGGGTTCACAGCTCCAATTCAGGATGTTTTGGTCATTACTGAGACATGGTTAAGAAAGATTGTTTTGAATACTGATGTTAACCTTTCTGGTTATAACCTTTTTCGGCAAGACTGATCTTCCAAAGGTGGGGGAGTGGCAATCTTTACCAAGGATCACCTTCAGTGCTCAGTTGTCTCCAKCAAGGCTGTCCCCAAACAATTTGATTTGCTGGTTTTTGTTGACTGTTGCTGGGTGTTATCGTCCTCCATCAGCACCGGCCTGTACCCTACCTGCCGTAAACTCTCTCCTGGCCCCTTACAGTAAGTCTGAATTTTTCCTGCTAGGTGACCTAAACTGGGACATGCTTAAACCACCTGACCAAGTCCTAAAGCAATGGGACTCCCTAAATCTTTCTCAGATTATTACRAATCCCACAAGGTATGACTCCAAACAACCAGAAAYGGCTACTCTCCTCGATGTTATCCTCACAAATAATCCTGATAGGTATCAGTCTGGTGTTTTCTGTAATGACTTTAGTGATCTTGATGTCTATAGTATTCTCTGTGGTATACAATCTGGTTTCTGCTCAGGTTATGGATGTGTCACTGCAACCTTAAAGGTCCTCAATGATGTCACCATTGCCCTTGATTCTAAGCAATGTTGTGCTGCCATTTTTATTGACTTGGGCAAAGCTTTTGAAACGGTAGACCATTCCATTGTTGTGGGCCGGCTAAAGATTATTGGTGTCTCTGAGCGYTCTTCGGCCTGGTTTGCTAACTACCTCTCTCAAAGAGGGCAGTGTATYAAGTCAGGACATCTGTTGTCTCAGCCACTTCCTGTCACCAAGGGTGTACCCCAAGGCTCGATCCTAGGCCCCACGCTCTTCTCAATTTACATCAACAACATAGCTCAGGCAGTAGGAAGCTCTCTCATCCATTTATATGCAGATGARACAGCCTTATACTCAGCTGGCCCCTCCCCGGATTTTGTGTTAAACGCTCWYCAARAAAGCTTTCTTAGTGTCCAACAAGCTTTCTCTGCCCTTAACCTTGTTCTGAACACCTCCAAAACAAAGGTCATGTGGTTTAGTAAGAAGAACGCCRCTCTCCCCACAGGTGTGAATACTACCTCTGAGGGTTTAGAGCTTGAAGTAGCCACCTCATAGAAGTACTTGGGAGTTTYGCTAACAGTACACTGTCCTTATCTCAGCACATATTCAAGTTGCAGGCTAAGGTTAAATCTCTACGTGGTTTCCTCTATCGTAATTGATCCTCTTTCACCTCATTTGCCAAACTAACCTGATTCAGATGACCATCCTACCCATGTTAGATTACGGAGACGTAATTTATAGATCYGCAGGTAAGGGTGCTCTCGAGCGGCTAAATGTTCTTTACCATTCGTACATCAGAATTGCCACCAATTCTCCTTATAGGACACATCACTGCACTCATTACTCCTCTGTAAACTGGCCATCTCTGTATACCTGGRGCAAGACCCATTGGTTGATTGGTTGATGCTTATTTATAAAARCCTCTTAGGCCTCACTTCTCCTATCTYAGATACCTGATGCAACCCTCATRCTCCTCATACAACACCCGTTCTGCCAGTCACATTCTGTTAAAGGTCCCCAATGCACACACATCCCTGGGTCGAGGAGCCCTGGCACCTAAAGACTCTCAGACCATGAGAAACAAGGTTCTCTGTTCTGATGAAACAAAGATTAACTCTTTGGTCTGAATGCCAAGAGTCACTTCTGGAGGAAACCTGGCACCATCCATACGGTGAAGCATGGTGGTGGCATTCCCAAAAATACTTGAGGCTGTAATAGCTGCAAAGGTGCTTCAACAAAGTACTGAGTAAATTGTCTGAATACCTATGTAAATGTGATATTTCAGTTTTTTTATGTTTTATACATTTGCTAATTTTCTAAAACCAGTTTTGATTTGTCATGTGTTATTGTGTCTAGGTTGATGAGGAAAAAAACACAATTTAATAATTTTTTTTTTATAATGCTGTAACATAACAAAATGTGGAAATGGGTCAAGGTGTCTGAAAACTTTCTGAATGCACTGCATGTGTGTATTGGTTCCATATTCATAGCACACAATGACTACATCAAGTTTGTGACTCTACACATTTGTTAGATACATTTGCTGTTTCTTTTGGTTGTGTTTCAGATTGTATGTTCATTTTGGAGCGTGGACTAGTAACGCGAAAGGTTGCAGATCGAATCCCCGAGCTGACAAGGTAGAAATCTGGCGTTCTGAACAAGGCAGTTAACCCACTGTTCCTAGGCCGTCATTGAAAATACGAATTTGTTCTTAACTGACTTGCCTAGTTAAATAAAGGAAAAAATAAAATAAAAAACGAACTGTGGATAACAGTCGTTCAAGTTCATCATAGCAAAGCGATTCACATTTCTTGCTAGCTAACCAATTGCATCTCTAGCTGTAGCCACCGAAAAATATTGGGGAAAAGTCAGTCACCCATTCCTCCAATGACATGCCATCCTCCCAGCAGCTAGCTAACGTTAGGCTCTGTGTTTTTAGCTTGCTAAAATATATATATATAATTGTAACGACCCGGTATTGTGTTCTGTGTTTGTGGGTGTGTTTATGGTTCTCATGGCTACTAGCAGGGGTTAAATATGTCAGGACAGATGGAAAGGTTGGGGGGGGTATGATGGGTATAACGCGGATTTGGAAATGCATAAATAGGGATTACTGTCTCATTGTTCTCTCTCTTCTGTTCGTGCCTGGATCTGTTCCTATGAGAGTGACTCTTACCGACAGGGTAACATTGTGTACGTTCGCATTTAGCGGCGTGGGTTGTGGCCGGAACAATAGCCAGTTTATGAATAAACCTGTGTTCTGACCTGCACACCTAGAGTCCGTCTCTTTTCCCTTTATGACCCAGCCGGGTCATTACAATATATAATATATTTTTTAGCTTGCTAAATAAATATATATGCTAGCCCAGGGGTGTCAAACTCAATCAGTGCACGGGCCTTATTGAAAAACACAATGAATTTCGCAGGCCAGATGTGCAACTGCGACCCAAACTGGCCATTGTTTTATTAGAAAAATATGGCCTTTATAATGTCCACTTACGTTATGTCACTAGGATGATGTATATAGAAATCATATTTTTCCAGCTTTTGCTTCCCTGCTTGTATATGTGCATAATATAATGTGACCTTAYTCAAAAGTATTTAATAACTCCAAATAACACAAATGTATAGCTGTAGGTTGTTGTAACATTTAAACTTAAAACATGCTTTTCATTTTTRTTGCACAGCGTGGATCATCGGTGTGGTTGAATGCAGCGTTGCTGTATGGTGCACTCAAATGTATTGTAGTTGAGTAGCCAGCCTAGGCTACTGCTCAAATGTTGTTATAATAGGAATACATTTGCATTGTGTTTTGTTGCAGGTTTACTTTTTTGGTTATTCATTGTCAAGCTTAACCGAAGCTAGACAGCCACATTTTACAATTTCCCTCCGCTGCACGCTGTAAGCGGGACACACGAAAGCAATCAGTGAAGTTGAATTCACTGATGCCAGCGCATCAGGCAGTAATTTCATAGAGTAGATTACTCAACTGTTGACTAATTCATACTAGCTTGTGTCCTATTCGGCCCACGGGCCTTGTGTTTGACACGTGTGCTAGCCTATTAGCCAAGTTATAACTGGCTAGTGATCATTGTCCTTGCGAGTTTGATTATAGTGTAACGACCCTGGGTTTATAAGCGCGGAAATCGACGCTGCCGCACGAGCATGCATTTGCGGTACAGTCGATAGCGCGCCGGAACTCGGGCTACAAGGTCGAGTGTTCGAGACCTGCTCCCTGCCTGTTTCATTACAATATTGACATTTCCAGCTTTAGTTACAGCTGTCCGATATTGAAACTGAAACAGTGCGTCCTAAATGGGTGGAGGCAGCAAACGATGTATTAGGCAAGCTGTGATTTACAAGAAATGGTAGTCCAAAATCATGCATTGTACTGCATCCATATAATCATGCATTGTACTGCATCCATATATTCTGCCAACAATGGCTTACTGTACGTCATGGAATTTTTGGTCAAATATATATATATATTTTTTTACTCTTATAAAGTTGGTTTTGAAGAATAAACTGGGAATTTTATATATTTTTTTACTGATATGATTGTCGGTTTCATATCTGCAAAGTAATTCAAACGCTGTCAGTTCCACTATAAATTAGTCAAAAGTTTAGTCCCATATTCCTTGCACGCAATGACTAAATCAATCTTGTGACTTAACAAACTCGTTGGATGCATTTACAGTTTGTTTTGGGTTATGTTTTGCCAGTACCTGAATGATGACAGCAGTACTTTTCTTTCTAATTAAGTAGATAAGATGTTTCATCGTGAATAATGATTAGGGAGATGCCGTTAAGAGGCAACAACAAAACATGCTAACCTCTCACCATTACCAATAACTGGGGAGGTCAGAATTTTMMGGGGGTATGATCTTTGTGCCTCTGTAACCTTCTCATTCATCATTATTCACGATTCATTCATGATTATCCATAATCATGGTAGCATCCACATGAATGTAGAAGTGTTCAGAAACATCTTCTATTCTTACTTACAATAAAAGTGACTCCAAAATGGCACAAAATATTATTCACCATTCAGTTCCTATTGGGCAAAACATAACAGGCAATTCCATGGTAACAGAAAAACAAAAAACTATTATTGCAAAGTTAAACAAACCATACAACTCTATGCACAAGGTTGACTTTCAACAATTTCCACAGAAAAAAATAAAAATAAAATAAAGATTTACTTGAAGAACAGAATGACAGCACAAACCATTGCTTTTTGTTTGAAATACATTTTAAAGAAAAAAATCTGAGCATCATTCTGTTAGCTTGGAATTGTCCAAATCCAGAACACAACCAAAACAAACCGCAAATGCATCCAACAAGTTTGTAGTCACAAGCTTCATGTAGTCATTGCCTGCAAGGAATACGGGACCAAATACCAACATGTGGATTACTTTAATACAAGTGAATGTGTACAAATACTTGTGAATTCTTCAAATGGGGGACTAGATATATGAAGTGCTTTCATTACTAAACTGTAAAACAGATTACGAATGGAAATACCCTCAACTAAAAGCTGACATTCTGTACTCTCGCCTAATATGAAATATCTAAAATGCTGGAGTATAGAGCAAAAAAAAAAAAAATTGCTTTACTGTCCAAATACATATTTATTTATTTAACCTTTATTTAACTAGGCAAGTCAGTTAAGAACAAATTCTTATTTACAATGACGGCCTACACTGGCCAAACCTGGACGACGCTGGGCCAATTGTGCACCGCCCTTTGGGACTCCCAATCACGGCCGGTTGTGATACAGCCTGGATTCGAACCAGGGTGTCTGTAGTGATGCCTCTAGCACTGAGATGCAGTGCCTTAGACTGCTGCGCCCCTCGGGAGCATATGGGGGAGTGTATATATATGTGTGTGTGTTTGGGTTTGTATGAGTGTTTATGAGTGTCTGCAGTATGTCGTGACTAGAGGCATGTCTATGCCACCTTGAAGATCAAGGTTAGCTTTAGATAAAAGCTGTAGCCTCCAACACAGAAACATGACTCATAACCTGGCTGTGGGTGTGTATAACCCCAGAGACTTTCACAGTAGACTACGTTCTCTCTGTGGATGCAGTAGAAGCCATTATGTGGCTGGGTCTCTGATACCCAACACTATAAAGAGTTTAACAACTCATGGATGATTTTTGATTTATAAACAAATTAGGTCACAATTCAAGGTGTTTTGGTGTTTTGGAAAGATACTACCATCTCCCTCTGTTTGAGGGTGCGATTGACTCACAGGGGAATCGCTCACTGAGAGAGAGCTTACCTGCTGCGGCTCACAGAGGCCCTCTCAGCGRGCCACTGGGTTGTCCCCTCAGGGGGCGCTGGGTCCCAGGGGTGATGCCAGGCCCTTTCCACCGGGTTCCCAGACTCCGGATCGTCCCTCTGATCTGTCTCGATGTGGATCACCGGTACAGGGACCTCCCTGGGGCCTCTGATGGGGGGACCCGCTGCTGTACATGTGCTGTCTCCGCCCCCTCCTGGTTGCTCCTGGCTGGCTCTGCTCCGGGTGCAGCCAGGGCGGGACTGTTTGAAGCCTCTCCTCCTCTCCCCCACGGGCATGTGTTGTTGTCGCCCCACCACGCCCCCTCCTCCGGCGCCATCCCCTTCCTGCAGGACAGACTTCCCGGTTTCCACGATGTCTGCGGCCAGGCGGTTGGCATACTGCAGCATGTGGGTCTGGGACTCTGCATCCACCAGGTCAATGCTATCCTCCGGGTCCGCAATGATCTTGTTCTTCCGCATCAGGGACTCAATGGAGCTGGACCAGGTCTCATGGATCAGCATGTCGGTGATCTGGTCAGTCTGGCCCCTTTGGTACAGACATGAGTCAGACTTGCAGAGGCCCGTGGCAGACACCTGCACCGAGTTGGTGGGGTAGATGTTGAGCGTGTCCCCGTGCACATTGCGGACGAAGCCATCAAAGGAGTTGGCCTTGATGGGCGAGTTGACGGTCAGCCTGGAGTCTGAGAAACGTCTGTCCGGCACGGAGGACTGACGGATACAGAAGAGGGTTCTGGGAGATGGAGGCAATAGGCTGTTGCTCCACTCTTTAGTTCTTCCCATACTGTAGTCTTTGCTCTCCATGTCCATGTCTTTGAGCATGAACCTGTAGAACTCCTCCGTGATGCTCTCCGTACTGGACTGCTTGGACAGACATGAGGTGGCCCTCACATTGAGGTGGCCGTTCTTCTTGGTGGCTGCCTGCTGCACGGCTGCCGCCAGGATGCTGCTGGCGTTCTGCCCGGCGTAGTAGTCCAGGAGCAGGTCAAAACCCCGGCCCTCCATCTCCATCTGGTTCACCATGAAGCGGGAGAACTCATCCGTAATGCTCTCGCAGCTAGACTGCTTGGAGATGGAGCCTCCCCTGCTCAGGTTCTGGCCCAGCCGGCTACCAGGGCCCAGGGTGTTGGGGGTACCCGGGGGGCCTGCGTCCTCCTCTGGGATACTTTCGTAGCTGGCGGCCTTGCCCCGGCTCCACCGCTCGCACTGCAGCCGACTGCGGGTCTGCTGGCCGGGTTTGGAGGTGTCAACTACGTTGAGCTCGGGGCAGTTCATGATGCGGGCGGTGACCTCGGAGGCAAAGAGTGCYAATGGGTCAAGAGTCTGGGGCATGTCGTCTAGGTTGACGGTCTCATCCACCACGCGGTTGACCAGGCACTCCATCAACTCGGGCTGCTCTTCCGTCTTCCTCTTGATCTCACTGAGGCGTGGCGGCCGGTGCTTTTTGGATACCACACCGCCGTTCTGGCCCTCCTTTCTGCGGAGGGCCGTGCAACAGGAGGGCAGCAGGTAGCCCCCCTCGGGGTAGTAGCCGGCTGCGCCCTTCAGGGCACAGAACCACGGCTGCTTCCCGCTGGAATTATCCAGGCAGATGGCGGCCAGCTCAGTGGCCATAGAGACCACGGTGGTGGCCAGGTCATCAGCGAAGTAGTTGACGGGGGTAGTTCTGGACTCTGAGTCCATCTTTAGGCAGGTGGAGGAACTAAAAGAGGACTGAGGGGTCAGAGAAGACTGTCTGCTGTCCGTACTGGCTCTCCATCTTTTCTCTGTGCCCAGGGATGAAGAGACCTGGTGGGGTAAGCTCTCTGTAAAAGGCTCCCTGATGTTTCCTCTGGCCTGCTGGCCCTGGAGGTCATAGCAGTCTTTAGTAGAGGACGAGACTATAGTCGGAGCTTGTCTGAGCTGCTGCTGCTCTCTGAAATGTGGCGAGCTGTGAGACCCATAAGGTTCKCTCTCCCTCTCCTCSAGTCCATATTTGTCCTCCCTTATCGCGGAGTAGATGGACGTCTTCTCTGCCCAGTGGGCTTCACAATTATCGGGCTGGCTGGAGCCGACGAAGCGCTGTAATTGACTTAATGGTTCCTTGGTGGTGGCGGCCYCCTCGTAGTCCCTGGAGCCGACATCACCCTCTTGTCTGTCAAACGACCCTATATCACATTTGGAAATGTCACCGATCCGCTTTGAAGTGAGACAAAGGACGTCGAAGAGCACATTGCTCACGCTCTCCTGCAGAAAGCCCTGGATATCAGGGACGTCTTTGCCCGGGCCTTCTAGTTCTCTTTTCTTTTTCGCTTTCTCAAATGCGTGCTTGAAGAGGCCATTGGCCACCTCGCTGATGAAATCGTCCACCTCAGTCTCATCCATCTTGTCCAGATAGGACTTTTTGGGAGACGTGATGCCATCCACGATCCTGTTGTGGGTGGACTCCAGTAGGTGGGCCACACTCTTGTAGTCCTGGGGCTGAGCCAGCACCCCTGCTGCCTCCTTGTGAAGAACTTCAGCGATGCTGGTGCGGAAGGCCTCGATGCTGGTTCCCTCGGCAACGCTGCAGTGAAGAGTGATGGCCGTGGAGGCCTGCGCTGCAGATAGGAGTCCCACGGAGGCGGCTGAGTAGACCTCGGTGGTGGAGTCGTCTTCTGACTCGCAGCCCCCCTCCTCGGCCTCTTCAGCTAGCTCCACCACGGCCACTGCCCCCGCCACCTGGGCCATACCGCACATGGCTGAYGAGAAGGAGTAGTCAGTGCCCTCAGGGTCTCTCTGTCCCTCTCTCTCCATGTCCTCCTCTGTTGGCTCCATCGCTAGCTGCTCTGCTACCTGTGGGCTGGAGATGGTGCCGATGACGCTGGCAGCACATGCCAGGGCCCGCTGCAGGGGTTTGTTGGGGTGGCGTCCAATGGTAGTGGTGGTAGGGTGGAAGCTATGGGCCTCTGGTCCGTGTTCCGCCGTTACCTGTCTGGCAGCACCACCAACACCATACTCCACAGCCACGTGAGAGGCCTGAGTACCCAGCCACTCCGGCAGGCCCTCGCAATTATCCGGGCTCTGCACTATGACGATCTTAGGCAGCTCGAAAGAGCAGACGCGTGCACGAGAGGGCTCCTCCGCTCCTGTCCTGGTGAGGCCGGTGGGGGGGCGGTGGCTGCCAGGGGACATGCTTACAGCAGCCTCGGTGGCGAAGGACGGTTCGTCCTGAGACAGGCGGATGAAGGCGTCCTGCAGTACCGATTCAGCCAGGTTGGTGGCGTAGTGGCCGGCCGACTCCTTATTGTGGTGACCGCTAGCTCTCGCCGGTGCCCTTCCTCCTTGTTTCTTGATGGCTGGGGGGGCGCAAATGGTCTCCTCAGAGTCCTCGCTGTCCTGCCACTGGTTCTGGCCCAGGCGTCCCCTCTGACACACAGGTCTGTCGCTGTGTGCTGCGTCTGCCAAGCCCACTGCCACATCACTGCACWCTGGCTCATTGGGGAGAGAGAGAGAGAGAGAGGCATGTCCAGACCTGTTAGAGAATAGTTCCATCAAACTCCCAATGTGCCACAACAACAGCAATGACAACCCAGCTCTGGTTTAACCAAGCTAGCAATAACACTTTCACTGAGCAGCATTTACCCACTCAAACCTGACTATAGCTACCAACCAAACCCTAGCTGGTCCCAGTTAAGTTTGTGCTGTCTTACCAATGACCATAAGAGTTGGCTACACAGGCTATAATACAACACAAACAGATCTGGGTAAAGGCTAACTTACCCCCATGCAAAGTAAAAAAGAGCAACCTATTTGATTATAAATATTACTGGTACATTGACTCAAAGGAGAGGCTAACCTTCACACAGTGTTGGTTCTAATTTCATACAGGCAGGGCTGAGAACAATACAGATACAAAATACTATAAACCTCAGTGTATCCAAATAAACTACAAAACATATCAAATATATGTATTTTCTATTTTAAAATACCAAAATACATTTGCATGTACCGGCTCGAACAGAAACAAAATTCTCAGTATCAGTTACAAATTCTTTTTTACTTGCAATGACTATAATATGTTGTTTAACTACCTTAGTTGAGCAAGTCACTCTGGATAAGCGTGTCTGCTAAATGACCAAAAAATGTAATGTATACAGTATGTGAAAATGAACATACCAAAATGAACTGCAAAGAAAGCACTCTGGGTATTGTTTTGGGTGGAGCTCATGAATAATACTCATTATGCTTTGCAATTGTTCATTTTTACATATACATTTAGTTCATTTAGCAGATGCATTTATCACACCATAGTGCCATCAGACTTCTGYTACCAATGCAATGAAAGGGGGGCCACAAAATGTGAACCACTATAAATTACAGTATTTAGATACATTGGAGTGTAGTTCATCCCAATGTAATTAAAATGACAAAATACACAGAAGTAATTAAAATACGTATTTCAAATACATGTAACATAAATACTGTCCATCTCTGCATACAGGAGATGAATTATAGATAAGGGGAGACTGCAGAAAAGCACAGCCAAGCTCAGGGCCATATACTGTATATGAATCTCAATCATGCAAGGGATACACGCACTAAGGAGCTACGAAGCCAGCCACAGAGAAGTGTTTTAACAGATGAAGAGTGACAGGCACGAGAGAACAAGAGAACAACAGCACAATCGGATGGGCGCCTGTCGTTCCKTTTTGAAAAGAGACGAGGGACATCTTCAGTGGTAAGAATAGCTTTCAAGGAACATGTCGACTATTGGTGATTTCTATACTGAAGACTCTACAATAAACACTACATCAATAACAACTTAGATTCTTATTGAGGTTGTTCTCAGCACCTATACACTGACCTGTTTTGAGAGTAGGCTACTGAATAATGTATTACCTTACAAAAATGTCAGATTTTTCCTCCCAAAATGAGTGCTTGACGTTAGTAGATTTGTAAATAATAAATGATTTATCCCATTTAGCATCCACTTTTGTCGAAAGTGACCTAGAACAGTGACTGAGATCGACATTTTCATATTGGTGCCGCAAGCAAGGATCAAACCCACAAACCTGCCGTTGCTATCCTCATGCTATTCAAACTTAGCCACATAGGACTACATTACTCTACTTTCATATTCACCACATATGTCAGTAAAATATATACAACTCAAATACAGTACATGGGTATTCAAAAGGATGAGAGAAAATCACCATTTCGTAAGCCGTCATCCTCGCTGTCATCCCCCAGGTGTTCTGAGGCAGTGAGGAAGTCCTCCTCTATGGATGAGAAGGAGCGGTTGGTGTCGTCATCCAGCCTCTGCCCTGCCATCATCCGCCCCTGGGACCCCTGCCTCTCCTGACCCCACTGTAGCCCGATCAGGAACTTGTTGATCTCATAGATGATGCTGGTGGGCCGCCGGCCCCCAGCACACTGGACCAGGCACACATCTGTACACCTCTGGCCCTGGAGGCAATACACACATACACACACACACACACACACGAAGGAAAGAATTCAATCATTGATAAGTTCTACCTTGTCTGCTCGTGTAATACTCAGAGCTGACGAGTCAGTCAATGAGTGGATGGATTGGGATGGAGGGATCTCAACAAACCATAAAATGAGAAGGAAGAAGTGTTTGTGTGTGTGTGTGTGTGTGCTCACCTGTGTGTGGGTGGGGTACTGGTGAAGGTGAGAGGGGTCCGGAGTCTCCAAACCACCGAGCAGCAGGATCTCGTTCACCTTGGGCTGTCGCACGCTCAGAGAGCCAACCAGCTTGGGCAGGTCTGGAGAGATTGAGGCCAGTTTCTAGGGGAAAGAGAAACGTCACCCACAGTCACTGTGATAGTCACACAGGCAGTCATCAGCAGCAAAAACCTGCTAATTACCTAAACAAATCAACCCCCCTCACCCAGGCTAATTATCCTGAATCCATGGCAACAGAGCCAGTGTTTACGATGGTTAAGAAAGACTGGGGGAACAGGAGGAGAGGAAAGAGACGAGAGGATGAGAGAGGGAGTAGAGGAGTTAATGGGTAGTGGGGGAGGAAAGGGGAGGAGGGAGGAGAGCATGGGTAGGGGGGAGGAGAGGGAAGAGAGGATATGAGAGGAGAGCATGTATAGGGGAAGGAGCGGAAGAGAGGATATGAGAGGAGAGCATGGGTAGGGGGAGGAGAGGGTATGAGAGGAGAGCATGGGTAGGGGGAGGAGAGGGTATGAGAGGAGAGCATGGGTAGGGGGAGGAGAGGGTATGAGAGGAGAGCATGGTAGGGGAGGAGAGGGTATGAGAGGAGAGCATGGGTAGGGGGAGGAGAGGGTATGAGAGGAGAGCATGGGTAGGGAGAGGAGAGGAGAGGGAAGAGAGGATATGAGAGGAGAGCATGGGTAGGGGGGGGGGTAAGACGGGGAGGGGAGATATGGGGAAGAGAGGAGATGCGAGTATATGAAGGAGAGAGGATATGAGGGGAGCATGGGTAGGGGAGGAGAGGGAAGAGAGGATATGAGAGGAGAGCATGGGGTGGCAGGTAGCCTAGTGGTTAGAGCGTTGGGCCAGTAACCGAAAGGTTGCTGGATTGAATCCCTGAGCTGACAAGGTAAGAATCTGTCGTTTGCCACTGAACAAGGCAGTTAACCCACTGTTCCCCCGGTAGGCCATCATTGTAAATGAGAATTTGTTCTTAACTGACTTGCTTAGTTAAATCAATAAATAAATGGGTAGGGGAAGAGAGGATATGAGAGGAGAGCATGGGTAGGGGAGAGGGAAGAGAGGAGAGCATGGGTAGGCGAGAGGGAAGAGAGGAGAGCATGGGTAGGGGAGAGGGAAGAGAGGAGAGCATGGGTAGGGGAGAGGGAAGAGAGATGAAGAGAGAAGCCAGCACACCTTGATGCAGCTGTCGTTGTGACGATCCACCTTCTGCTGGTCCAGATTCACAAAGCACATCTGCAATGAGAGGGAAAAAGCTTCAGAACATTGGCTTTACTCAGATAAAAACTGACAGAGGACGCAAACATGCTGTGTTAGCCCTCACTGGCCATTTACAAGCCTCTAGCAGGAGGTGATTTTGGAGGTATGGCAACGTAAGACTAAGCAGGACACAACAGGGCTAATTGGCACCCACTCAGTCAGTCAGTCCCCAGGGAGCGAGCGACAGTCCCTACATACAGAATTTCACTGAATGGGTCCCAAATTACACCCTATTCCCTATATAGTGCATTACTTTTGACCAGAGCCCCTATTTGCCCTGGTCAAAGAAGTGCACTATATAGGGAATGAGGTGCTATTTTAAATGCAGAATAATCTCATCGATTGCTTTCCCATTGTTTACTCAGGGGTGGGTTTTCCAAAGCAATCGTAGATGTATTGGTATGTTATTTCACTTGCCAACCCAGACTGTTGAACAGCAAAGTGCTATGAATGTTGTTCATTCATGCATAGAACATTGGCCGCCCCATCAAACATCGATTTTCATAAGTGTTACTCTGTCACGGCAGTGCGGCTGGATTGTGGATAGAAATTATGTAAAAGTTCAGCTACAAATGCTTTGGGAAAGTATTAATCAATAATTGAGTTAATTAGAAAAGGGGCGTGAGGCATAGCCCTTGGTTGCAGAAGGATCATAACTTTCTTTTCTTCTCAGTGACCAATAAACAGCCCCTCCCCCAGCTGTAACACACAGGCACACACTCCATAACCAGTTCTTCTTCTTATTTATCCATCGTTCTCTACAGCTCTCTCTCTATTCATCCCAGATGAATTTATATACCAGGTTCATCTCTCCAAAACCAATATATCATCAAAAGAGAATCAGAAGGAGAAATACAAACAGATGCAGCAACTGAAACTGGAACGAATGGCCCAATCGGTTTAGAGATAAAACAGTTCTATCTGCCAATCAGGCTAAATCTGGAAGTGTGTTACTCTGTGACATCATGGATGTTAGTCTCTGTTACGAGTGTATTTGATTGACATTTTCCTCTTTTACAAATTAGTCTTGCACCCCATTTTATTCCACATACTTTCTGCCTATTTCATTGGTATGTTATCAACAGCAACCTATAGGCTAAACACTGAGCTAATCATCCTAAAGCTGAAAAGGGGACAGAATTGAACGGCGGAAACAGAACMGCGAAAGCAGCTTGGAAACTGGAGTGGTGCTCTTTATCGGTAGAGTTAAATGTCCACCGGAGTGAAACAACACAACATAACAATTTCACCCCTGTTTACATTATCAGCATCACATTCAGCCTTTTCCCTACATTTTTTCACGAAAGCCCACTCTGGTACTTGTACAACCCATTTAGAAGCTGTCTTAATATAATGGTGGTTCTATCAAGCCCGTGCATGCTGAGGTGTTGTGAAGGTTATCAAATGATTGGGCTTATTGTGTCTTGCATGCAGGTCAAAGCAATTGCAGAGAAAAATAAGCAGATGACTGTTGGAGACTGAGAAAGAGCGAGGGCGAAACGGGAGAAAAAAAGAAGAGGGAGGGAAGAGGCACGAGGTAGAGAGAGGAGATGAAAAAATAGGAGATATGGTGCCCTTCCCAAGGACAAAATCATTTAACCAAATCACAATTAGGTGGGAGTGGCAATCGCCTGCAGTCCCAAAAATGGGTTTCGGGGTGAAAGCTGTATGTGCCATCTAGCTATCTCTGTCAGTGAGGCCCATCTGAGAGGCAGAGACCACAGATGTGAACGAGGCTCCACCACTAATTCTTCAGAGCAGACAGACGTTTAATCTATGCCTAACTAATTGACGGACAGAGATTACAAATCAAAATAGATGCTAGAAAATAGGGGTTCTGATTGGTCGCACACCCGCGTGCGTGTGTGTGTGATGTGCGCGTGCATGTATGATAAATAGGAACGGGACAATACCAGTGTTTCACAATATTTTTTCCTTGACAAAAATGAAAACACGAAGCAGGCCACAATCTTTGGTCCTTTAAAAACCTGCTATATGTAAAATAGTGTGCTATAGCTTGAAAAATAAATAAATGTGACTCTGGATGACAACATAATGTTTGTTCCCAACATTAGGGCTGTTTTCCTAAAGAAGTTAAATCTGCTTCTTGTTTAGTTTCCTTGCCACGATACTAACGAATATCATGATACTGGTATCATCCTCGACTAACCTGTACTCCTGCACATTGACTCGGTACCGGTAACCCTGTATATAGCCTCATTATTGTTATTTTAGTTTATTTAGTCAATATTTTCTTAAATGAATTGTTGGTTAAAGGACTTGTAAGTAACCATTTCATGGTAAGGTCTACATCTGTTGTTTTCGGCGCAAGTGACAATTACGATTTTATTTGATCCCGGCCCTAATGATAAATGCTGCGATTTTGGCTCATAATTGATCTATGTGCCCGTTTCCTCTCGTGGTGTGCCCGTTTCCTCTCGTGGTGTGCCCGTTTCCTCTCGTGTTGTGCCCCTGCTGAGGTGGCGTCCTTTGGATGGGTGCCTGGCGGCTGGAGGACAGCGCTGGGTGTGACCCAGGGTCTCGCGGTTCACCGGGCACCCAACAAGCGGGCAAATCTACAGCTGTGCTCCAGCCTCCAGGTCAACCCAGCCCAGCAACCAATCACAACCTCAGGGTGATTCTACTCTAAATACCATAACCAATCAGGGACAGCTGGATGACTCAAACTTGAAACTAATCAAGAGGTTTTTGCAGCGAGTAGTCACGAGGAAAACAGTGGTGGACAGTTATGAGTTTGGAGTAAAACAAACAAAAAAAATTTTTAAAAACTCTCTCCTCTCTCAGTTAACATGCTGGTGAGATGGGTCATATTCATTAGAAAACACTGTAGCAAAACATTTAGCAAACAGACATTTTTTAGGTAGTCCCCGCCTGACTGTTTTTGTCTGTTTGACCATGRAGTAGGATTTTAACAGTGAGGAGGCAACAGCAAAACTAGACTTTTCTTGCCTAGAGTGAGCTTTTATTAGCAAATGTGAAGATAAGCTGGCAAAAACTGTACAAATATTTACAAACAAAAATAAAAAGGTGGGCCTAATAAACTTATCGGAATCCAAAACAGCTCTAACCAAAGAAAATCCAGCAGCATATCAACCTGTTACCTGTCTGTCTTGTCTCACAAACAAAGCAATGACATGCTTCTTGTAGAAATACCCATTACCCAGAATGCACGACAAACTCTTTAAATCACCTAATTGACAATCAACTTCAATAAAGGTGGGAAAAAGTTATACAAACACATTCAGGTAATATATTCCACATGATAAATATCCCCACATCAATTACAGTCGATAAAATGCTTCTCATAATAAACAGGTGTTAATCAATGTCTGGACATACATAATTAGGAAAGACCCTAGCTTATGTGACAGAAGATATAGGACAATCGTCACAGTGCCTAATGACCATGGTGCTATGGCAGCAGTGTTTTGAACGGAGAGCTATAGCTCTGAAAAGAGTGGGTCAGATGTGTTGCTGTTCCTTGGGCACTGCAGAAGTCAGGTGTGCTTGTGTGTGTGTGTAGTTAAAGCCCTGGACTGGGGGTTGAATGGTTACAGGACTGGTTACACAAATAGTCAAGACAGGAACACACACAAACACGCCCACAAATGTAGACACTCGTTAAGACGCTCTGACTCATTTTCCATAAAGATTACAAACATTCACAGGCTATAGTGTAATATAATGCAAAACACACACACATGCTTGGTCACACAAGCACAGGCGCAGAAATTCCTTAAGAAGCTCTCACTCATTTTCAATAAAGATTACAAACATTCACAGGCTATAATACAATATATTGCAATACACACACACGCTTGGTCACATAAACACAGGCGCAGAAATTCCTTAATACGCTCTCACTCATTTTTGATAAAGATTACAAATATTCACAGGCTATCTAGTACAATACACATGCGCGCACGCACATCCACCTCATCCTCCACCCACCCTAAGCTCTCCCCTCAACAACAAATCCTCTTCCCCTCACTCAATCTCACCCTCCTTTCCACCCTTCTTCTCAACTCTAACCTCTGTCGCTCTCGTTCTCTCTACGCCCTATTGCTCTCATCTCAGCACACTCAGTCATTCTTCCTGTGTCCGCTGTGTGTTCCCCTGTGGTTGTTATGTAAGCCCGCCACAGCCAGGCCATGTTGTGACTGTGAGCCACTTGGATGCTCTGTCTCTGGTTGTCTCTCAAATGGTACCCTGTTCCCTATATCATGCACTACAGTAGTGCACTAAATAGGGAATACGGTGCTGTTTGGAACACATCCTTGGTATCCTACTGTGGCTCCTGACCCCTGCCCTCCAAGCAATAGCGCCAGCAAGGAGGCATTACATGCACTTCCATTATTCATGTGCACTGGCTGTATGCTGGTCTGGATTGTGATAGTCTCTCATGAACAGATTGCACGTAAACCGAAGAAAATGACCTAGCTGACAAAATTACGGAAGATTTTAGTTCCGGGAGATTAGGGTTATGGAGCTCATTGAATATTCACAGCACTAATGTGTATAGTGTCTACACCTGTTCAGCTCTCCATTCAGCCTTCAGCCTCCAACTCTGGAATAATATTATATAATCTAACTAACTAGTGAGGATGTCCCATTGCCAGTCATACCCAATCCTAGACCCAGGCACACAAGCAGGCAGGCAGGCAGACACACAAGCAGGCAGGCAGGCAGGCACACAGTTGCTGTGGGACCAAGCAGGCAATTAGAGCAGTGAGGAATGATACGAATTGGGAATATCTTATCTCATCACTGTAACTAACGCCGTCCTAGCCATCAGCCGTGAGATACAGCTTACATTCAGTACTTTTCACCTCCCCTATCTCATTGAATACCGTTCAATTATCTACATAGATGCAGCTGTTAAAGCCCTTAGAGAGTAGAATAAAGACATGAACATGATGTTTAATCATAGAACCTGGCAGCAGAAACAGCAGTGAGGACACTTTGGGTCATATTCATTATGGCACACCGTAGCAAAACATTTTGCAATGGCAAAGGAAAATAAGCAAGTTCAGGTCGTTCTTCCCTGTTTCAGTCTGTTTTCTTCCATTTGGTGCCTAACGAACACAACCCAGGTGTCATCCTGCAGTAAGTCAGTTCCTCGCCTGCAGATGGCATGTTTAGTCTATTCTTCCTCACTGGGGCTTTTTTATGATGCCTGTATGGGACAAAGCTGACGTGTATGCTCCCTCCCTCTGAAGTGTTTAAACCTAAAGATGAATGGATGACTCTGAGAGCTGTGAGTTTCAAAACAAGAGAGGGGTGCATACTGTGGTGTGTGTGTTGTGTGTGTGTGTGTGTGTGTGTGTGTGGGTGTGTGGTGTGGTGTGTGGTGTGTGGTGTGTGTGTGTGTGTGTGTGTGTGTGGTTGTGTGTGTGGTGTGTGTGTGTGTGTGTGTGTGTGTGTGTGTGTGTGTGTGTGTGTTGTGGTGTGTGTGTGTGTGTTTGGTAGTGTGTAGGAGAGAGAGAGTGAAAGTGGGAATACTTTTGGTGTTGATGGATGAGGTAAATAATAGTGATAAACTCTCGTGACAGATTATTAGTGCATGGAACATTTGGTTCTGGGGTCTGAGATGAACAATGATATAGATCTCATCTCTACAAGTGTTTAGGACAGGATCGGAAACATAACTCAGTAACTACATTGTAACTAGCAGAGCAGAACTAAAGGTGCAGAAGACTTTGGTTCCAAAGTGCTTACCCTCTGTCAATGTGTTCAGGGATTTGATGGAATTCACTGTGACTATCTCAGCTAGGTAACATTTCTGTTCACTCCATGCATTAAAACATGAGAGAGTGATCAAAGGTGACAAGACCTAGATTTGGTGAGGAGTGACAAGAGAGAACTTACAAGCTTTTATCTTATCACTTTGAGCTCCTGAGTGCATAGTCCCTTTTCCTTCCGGAGCCTTCCACACACACATTCCTGTCCCTATTCAGGAATATACAGCACTGTAATTGTCACATCCTCAACCAGGTGGTTTGGCCATATTGMCTCCATCGAATGAAATGAATGGACAATAAAGATATCACACTTTGTGAAACTGAAAAACCCAGGATGACATATCAATGTCATCAACTTAGCACTGTGTGTCCAAGACAATTTCCCTTCAGGGACAATAAACTTGATCCTATCCTCAACACGACCTCTGACCTTAACTTAAATACATCTGCTGCTGCTGAGTGTGTAATCAATGACAATCACATTGCGTCAATGATTCCATAAATGAACCAAATGAATACACTAATAAACCAACCCTTCCCCCCGCTCCCCAACTGAAACCCGGAGTAAACAAAAACCATATCCCATCACGCGTATTAAATCTGCATTCCAAACACTCACTAACACAGACCCTGTTTACTCCCAGGGTCTGTAATTAACTAAGCTGATATGGCCAAAGGCCTATGACTGTGATAATCCTGGTTAACAGAAGGGTGTGAGGGGAATCAACAAACACACAAGCACACCCCCAAGCGCACACACACACACACAAACTCTCTCTCTCACACACACTTCTTTTAAATTTGAATGATTAGTTGTGTAACCCAGGAAGAGCTGAATTGCGAATTGAGAGGCTGAACAATTTGTCACCGAGGTGAGAGGTGACACACACACACACACACACACCACACACACACACACACACACACACACACACACAGAGAGAGGCGATACTACAGGAAGATGGTTGCTCGCATAAAACACACCAGGGATTTATGGGATCTGGACACATTGTGTAAAAATGTCACTGGCTCATTTCCACACACAACGGGAAGATTAAAACGCTTTTTAATCGATCCAGAGCTCGGAATGAGACTGAGGGAAAGGACAGACAGACGGAGTGATACCTTTGTTTTCTAGTAAGAACACCAGCCCCAAGGGAGAAGTCCTGTGCTACAAAGTGCATAAATTGCCATAGATTTGATGGCAGTCAGATAGTTACAAATGAAAGAATTCAATAGGATTTTAAAATCATCCTGATGTGCCGGGTAGCCTGTTTTGCATAAAAAACTGTACACACATGGCACACACACGCACAAAAACACACATGAACACACACATACTACTCACCGTATTGCTTCTCCCCTCAGTGTCATCCTCCAGGAGGCCCAGCCTGCACAGAGCCTTCTCATTCCTCAGCCAGTACTCTGACGAGTCCAGCACACTGCTACTGCACAGCACCTGGAAGACCCAGATAACACACAGTCTTACACACAGACACGACTCAACTCTTTCTCAGAATGTATAATTTAGGAAAGTACATACAAATACACACACACACGCACGCACACGCAAGCACGCACGCACACACACACACACACGAGTCCCCCATTCACCTTCAGCTGACAACCTTAGTGTTTACCCTCTGGCTATAAAGATCTCTACAGGCCCTTTGTTCAGGAGGTGCTCTGTGGGACCTCGCTCTGTAAGAGGGATCAATAGCCTGTCAGTTAGCCTATTTACTCTGTGTTTTTACTCTTCCCCCGCGGGCTGCTTCAATGGACCCTATAGGTTAAGTGCCACGTCCTGTTGACCTGTGACTTTCAATGACACTCAAGAGTCAAGAGTTCCTTAAGAGTTATTGATTATTTTTGTATTGGGTAAATGGTGCTGGAATCCCTCAGGAGATACAACAGGATATTCTAATCATAATCTGTAAGATAACTTTGATATGTAACCTTTCACATACATTTAGTCTGAAACTGCCATCCTAATGCATCAGCGATTGAATCATCTCTAACCAATCAGAGTATCAAAGCCAATGACTTTAGGCTCTGACCCAACCCATCGGTTTCTGGGACATATCAGAACGGTCTGATTGTGTTCCCATTCTATAAGAAGGGAAAGGGGATACCTAGTCAGTTGCACAACTGAATGCATTCAACTGAAATGTGTCTTCCGCATTTAGCCCAATCCCCCTGGAAGCAGGGAGGAAAACAAATCCGGGAAAAGAAACGCTAGTGAGCTTAGCGTTCGGCCAGAGAGATGTGGATGGGTAGGGGCTACAAAACAATAGCGAATATAATCATTTCCATTGTGTATTTGTAGGCTGACGCCATCATGCCCCCTGTCCAGTCTCGCCCCGGTGTTGTCCATCTGCTCTGGGCCATGGCCAGGTGACTCGCACTCAGGTGGCCTCATGGTCATGACATCACACAATTTGGCAGAGCTTGGAGTGAGGGCAGGGTAGTCTTCATTAGGCCCAAAACGGGGAGGTGCTATTTCAACTTGTCCAATAATAAATGCTTTAGTTTTTCTACGATGTGCACCAATGAACATAACACAGCTCTATACAGATGCTTGAGCAGGTGCTTGATATCATCGTAAATATTCACCAGCAAAAAAATTAAGACTGTGTAATAATATTATTCTACCACATGTATCTTATTAAGACAATATTTTTATTTTCATGTCTTTGTCAAGACAGGCGACCTGACCTACAGTTAGGGTTAAAATGTTGTCTTTATAAATATACACTTGGGAGCCATACAGTTTCGTGTCATTGTGCAGAGACTTCCATTACAAATACTACACATAGTATTATTTTTGTATGTTAGGGACAGAGCGGCGAGTCTCAATGGAAGTCATTTAACTTGACGACCCGATTACTAATGAAGTAACTGAACAAAAAGCAATATTGACTGACAATGCTGCTTATTCTAGAGAAAGGAGGGGGAGCAGAACTGAAGAGGTTGTCATCTCCCCTGAGACCAGTGTTATCTGCCATTTCACTCATTGTCTCCCTGACACAGTGAAATGATAAATCAAACTAGAATACCTAAAACTCCAGGTCCAGGCCCTCCATCATTACTGCCTGTTGCAATGGAACAAACTCTCCCTCNAATGGAATGGCATCAAACCATGTGTTTGATGTATTTGATGCCATTCCGCTCCAGCCATTACCAACCTCCTGTGATGTAATATTATTTTTGTATGTTAGCGGCAAAGCGGCGAGGCTCAGTGGAAGTAATTTAACGTGACAACCCGTCTACTAATGAAGTGACTGAACAAGCAGCTATATCGACTGACAATGCTCCTTATTCAAGAGGAAGGAGGGGGAGCATAACAGAAGAGGTTGAAACTCAATGTAATCTCCCGAGACCAGTGTTCTTTGCCATTTCTCTCATTGTCTCCCTGGCACAGTGAGATGATGAATCCAACTAGATGACCTGAAACGCCTGGTCCTCCATCATTACTCTCTGTTGCAATGGCACAAACTCTCCCTCACCAGGGAGATGGACACACACACACATTAATATTTACTGGACATACTGTACACACACACCGTCCCCCTGTATTTACCTTCTTGCAGGCGGTGACGGGGGCACACACACACACACACATTTACCGGACATACACACCTACACACACCGTCCCCCTGTATTTACCTTCTTGCAGGCGGTGACGGAGGATCCCAGGGTGCTGTCTGTGTTGACTCCTTCGGCGTCTCCCGACTCAGAGCTCTCGAACATGGCTGACGACTGGAAGTTACTGCAGGAGGAGAACAAAGTGTGTCTGTGTCAGGACCAACTGAACACAGCCCAATGCTCCAGGGCTCTGTATGGGCTTTAGAGAACCTATTAGCCTATGGGTGAACACCCTGGCCTGGCGACATGCTCCCTGACATGCCCACTGCCGTAAAGCACCAGCCATTATAGAGTTGCAGGAGAGTAACACAGCAACTCTGAACTTCTACCAAAAACAAAGGCAAACTCAGCCATAACATTTGTCTTGAGGTGCTTCACACAATCTATGGTGATCGTGGGTATGTTTACAACCAATATAGAATGGATTAAATAAATTGAATGGATTAAATAGATTGTTTATCTGTGATAAATAGTTTATCTGTGAATAATTATCTGTAATCTTAAAGTTAACTTGGAGAAAAAAAGCGCCAGATTTATCATCAGAAGTTTGTATTAATTAGGATAAAACTGGCACATAAAAAAGAAGGGAGGGACATGAAGACCAGAGAGCCAGCTGGCTCTGTGATCATTACTTTCATGGTAAATTAAAAGTATTTAATTTTGGCACTTGTTTAAATTAGGGATTAACCTACTTATGTGTGTCTACATTGTATCTCCCCCAAGGTAAGTAAGACCCTTCCTTTGAGGGGAAGTTTGCTGTGCAACCCACGGACCAAAAGTGTTGTACTCAATCTGTATAACTGAACCTCTATGAAATAGTGTCACATTTTTATTATACCAAATTGTAATTTTGTTATAACACAGCTATACCAAGGTCACATACACTGTTGAGTGCCAGCACAGTTAGTTCAGTGGTGACCAACAAAAACACTGGATGGCCATTTTCACACATGGCATCATGTACAGTACCAGTCAAAAGTTTTGACAACCTACTCATTCAAGGGTTTTCTTTATTTTGACTTTTTTCTACATTGTAGAATAATAGTGAAGACATCAAAACTATGAAATAACACATGGAATCATGTAGTAACCAAAAAAGTGTTAAACAATTCCAAATATATTTTAGATTTTAGATTTTTCAAAGTAGGCACCCTTTGCCTTGATGATAGCTTTGCACACTCTTGACATTCTCTCAACCAGCTTCATGAGGAATGCTTTTCTGACAGTCTTGAAGGAGTTCCCACATATGCTGAGCACTTGTTGGCTGCTTTTCCTTCATTATGCGGTCCAACTCATTCCAAACCATCTCAATTGAGTTGAGGTCAAGTGATTGTGGAGGCTAGGTCAACTGATGCAGTACTCCATCACTCTCCTTGGTCAAATAGCCCTTACACAGCCTGGAGGTGTGTTTTTGGTCATTGTCCTGTTGAAAAACAAATGATAGTCCCACTAAGCGCAAACCAGATGGGATGGCGTATCGCTACAGAATGCTTTGGTACCCATGCTGGTTAAGTGGGCCTTGAATTCTAAATAAATCACTGACAGTGTCACCAGCAAAGCACCCCCACACCATCACACCACCTGCTCCATGCTTCACGGTGGGAACCACACATGCAGAGATCATCCGTTCACCTACTCTGCATCTCACAAAGACGCGACGGTTGGTAGCAAAAATCTCAAATTTGGACCGATTTCCACTGGTCTAATGTTCATTGCTCATGTTTCTTGGCCCAAGCAAGTCTCTTCTTATTATTGGTGTCCTTTAGTAATGGTTAATGGTTTCTTTGCAGCAATTCGACCACGAAGGCCTGATTTACAGTCTCCTCTGAACATTTTGATGTTGAGATGTGTCTGTTACTTGAACACTGTGAAGCATTTATTTGGGCTGCAATCTGAGGTGCAGTTAACTCTAATGAACTTATCCTCTGCAGCAGAGGTAACTCTGGGTCTTCCTTTCCTATGGCGGTCCTCATGAGGGCCAGTTTCATTATAGCGCTTAATGGTTTTTGCAAGTTCTTGACATTTTCCAAATTGACTGACCATCATGTCTTAAAGTAAGGATGGACTGTTGTTTCTCTTTGCTTATTTAAGCTGTTCTTGATATAATATGAACTTGGTCTTTTACCAAATAGGGCTATATTCTGTATACCACTCCTACCTTGTCACAACACAACTAATTGGCTCAAACGCATTAAGGAAAGAAATTCCACAAATGAACTTTTAACAAGGCACACCTGTTAATTGAAACGCATCCTCATGAAGCTGGTTGAGAGAATGCCAAGAGTGTGCAAATCTGTCATCAAGGCAAAGGGTGGCTACTTTGAAGAATCTCAAATCTAAAATATATATTTGGATTTTCTTAACACTTTTTTGGTTACTACATGATTCCATATGTGTTATTTCATAGTTTTGATACCTTCACTATTATTCTACAATGTAGAAAATAATAAAAAATAAAGAAAAACCTTTGAATGAGTAGGTGTGTCCAAACTTTTGACTGGTACTATATGAAATCACTCCCAGGACCAAGTGCATTTGTCCTCTACATCACAGTAATGTATTTACAATGGTCAATGCAAGAGCTCAGCACACAATCCCAAGATACTCTGTCATTCACCAGGTGCAAATCTGGAACTGATCCCAAAGGTAACGTGCTCTTCTGGACATGCAGCTTAGCCTTGTGCCACAATCACAAACAACACCCTGCTGTAACTCATTTCACATATGTGACCCATAAATTGTATGGCTATTATATGCCACACACAAAGAAAACAGAAATGAATCCCCACAAAATAGAGACAATTGAAGTCAGAATATGCTAAATCTTTAGTTTCACTCACATCCGCGGCTCCGTAGGCTAACTGATTCCAGAGAATGACCTTTCCATATGAAGATGGTTAGCTTGACGGTTGGAAAATCAGTATGCACATTTTGCGCGCTGCTGAGCGCTCGGGTCTCATCCGATCCATGTTGAAGCCGACACACATTTCATCTTCTGATACAAGCGGTACTCTATAACGTCTCATCATTATGATAGGCTCATTGCCTATGATGAGCCCGGTCACGGCGGCGGAGGCAAGGTGGGCGATACAGTAATATCGACACTTAATCATGAAGAGATAAGCAGATTAGCAGGTTCAGCTCGTGGCAAACTGCAAATGCCCGATGTGATGTACCAAATGTTAGATTTCATATAGGCTATATCTGAATCGCTGTTAAAACTCGTCTTTTCTGGTGCTCCTACATTTTATGTTGTGCTCCTAACTTTTTAAAGTTGGGAGCACCAGTGCTACCAGTTATTTTTTTTAAATGTTAAGAACCCTGATTCTGAATGACGTCTTACAGGGCTCCTGTAAAAGTAATTAACAATTAGGGTAGGTGTTGATTCTGGGGAACACATATAACAGGCACTAATTTACAATATAGCCTATAATACGTTTTTAGCTTGGCTTTTATAATGTAGGCCTACAATATAAAAGCCAAGCTAATGACTTAGGCTATATTGTAAATTAGCGCCCGTATGTATTATGGCTTAAGCCGACAGACAGACAGACAGACAGAGAACAAGAAGAACACAGAGAAGGGGGGTTGAGTTGGCTGCATGCTCAGTGATGTGGGCTGGTGTGGATAAAATGCCAAGGCATTTCTTGACACAGTCTGCCCCTGGCAAACCGATAAAATGAATGCATGAAGTATTAGGCTAATGCATTGATTGACATTTGTTTGTCTTTAGGCTACTCTGTATTGCGCACTGAAGTGAACCGAGATGGTTAGGCTGTGTCTCCAAATGCATGGCACCTCACACGCAAAGTGGGCATTTTTGGTTAGCTGCACGACACAATGTTTACACAATTTTTTCATCATTCAAATAACCATAACACATTTTAAGAGTAGTATAGGCTATTAAAATCAACTGTTACGCAAACTACGTAGGCAGATGAAATGCATAATCTTTGGCAAAATGTAATTCCATGTATTTGGTTAGATTACTGTCAATCTTATGTTTTCCTGTTTCAGTTATTCATTTTTCCTAAGGTCCTCTGAGTCTACCGCTCAAGAGCTTGAGCACAGCACTTGTTTAGGCTACTGCTCTGTGCAAGCTGTGCTGATACAGGCTACTGTACTAAAAATACTGGATTTGCACAAAACATTGTTGGCGTATTTTGGTTACATTATTGCAGTATTGCAATTTACACATAAGCAACCAATTGCATTGCAACGAAAGAAAATAAAACATGTAAGATAGGCTAACATTTATTTGCAGTCAATACGGGACCATTCAATTGAAGGGTAATCTGCAATTTGATAAAACTCTCACAACAGTCGCCGTAACCTATTAATTAACACGCTCCGTTAACATACCTCGGCGTCTTCAGAAGGCACTTAGCACCGGCCATCCCGTCCAAGATAAGCTACCGGAGCCGGAGTTTGTATGTCCTAGGTAGGAGAGGAGCGTAGCAATGCGGCGCGTCGCTGTCCGGAGGACACTCTCCTGTCCAAATGCACATCCCCGACGGAGGAGAGGATAAATTCCAGTGCTACCGTGACGTTACCGTGACTTCGGGCGAGTGTCTGTACTACGGTCGTTAACAGCGTGCAGCCAGGAGCAAAATGACAGTCCGCTTGAAGAGGAGCGGGAGCATTTCCCAGCATATATATCAAAACACACACGCGCGCAAAGACACGCAAGCACACACTCTACATATTCCCCTTAAAAGGAAACGAGCTGCTGTAGATAAAATAAGCATTCTCTACATTTTCATAATTGGCACAAAATATATCCACTTTATCTTATTAAGCTATTAGTTGGAGGCTGAACTATGTTTTGCTCATTATTTGTATTTGTATTTATTATGGATCCACATTAGCTGCTGCCAATATTCCTGGGGTCCAGCGAAATTAAGGCAGTTTATACAATTTTAAAAACATTTTTCACCATCCCCTAACAATATTAGATTGCTTTACAGTTCTAATATTATTTCACATGAAACAGTGTTAAGACAAGGTCACACTCAAAAGAGGTGTCTAACCTCAAGGGTATTTTTCTTTAAAAAAAAGTTGAACAAAGGACAGTCTCATTAACCCACTGGTGTCAGTATAGTTGTCGGCTCCTGAACCACAACAGGCAGAACAAGGTCAGACAGACCAATGGGTCACACAGGGTATTGATCAGTTTTGTCGACCAGGATATGCCCTATACCACAACAAGTCCTGACCTAGACCTGACACCAATAGCTCTGATGGAAAAGCAGCTTCAGAAGGCCTAGAATATCAGAATAGCCTATCCATGTTAGACAATATATCATTGCTTGATGTCACTCAATGTAGATAGAAGATGAAGCTAAGGCTGCCTTCCAGAGCTGAGACCTTGCTGATACCTGACAGATCTTACAACGCCTGGATAGGTATTTTAAGTATCAGCTAACTGCATCATATGTTATAGCCATTTGTCAGTCGATGACGTGACACGCAACCATTGGTTGTTGCGTCACCTCGCCTTAGCTGTGTAACGCGGCCTAAGGATTGTACGTGGACACGTGGCAACTTGATTTTCTTACATAGATGAATCCTAATAACAAGCGAACCTTCCCTCCTGTCTTTCCCTGATGTTCTCATATCATTCACTTTATAAAGACGATAATGGCGCCTGCGGAGCTAGGGTGTCTATTTGTCAGGGTGACTGCAATTTTACCCCTGTTTAGATGTCTAAAAAAAGCCTCCCCCGTTTTTTTCCCATCACACAGACCCATTACCTTGATATAATGATCAGTAGAGGAATTCTGAGAAAACGACATCTTCAGGATTCTTCATGAATACCAATTGGTACTTCAGTCACCCCAACAGCGCAGGCAGGGCAGCCATAGTGATATGAAATATTGCTCTCTTTACCCGATGGCCACTGCAATATGGCCCCCCTCTCCTCCCTGCATTAGGAGATCTAACCGAACTTTCAGGGTAATAGGACCATTAGTCTGCAGAGGGAGGGGTGTATGTGTGTGCATGTATATATGTGTGTGTGTGTGTGTGTTGATTATGATGTAGAGAGCAGGGCCCAGGATCCTGACAGGCTGCAGCTTGTTTTACTGTGTATGTGTTAGAGTAGTGGGGGTACTGTAAATGTGTCACATACTGCACATAAAAATAGACTTGTAAGTTGTGACATATAAGTTATATTGCCAAATATTGTACTGTGAATGGATGTTCAATGTAGGCTGCCACAGGTAAATCCAGAAAGATTAATTGTGAGTCCCTAAATTCATCACTGTCCCAGCTGTATGTTGAACTTCCATAGTCCTCAGGCTGCATAGAGGACAAGCAGTGTGAAGTGGCTCACCTTGCTGTTCCCCTCTGGGTAAGTCATACTGGTCATCTCTCTCTCTCTCTCTCTCTCTCTGCTCCTCTCTCTTCTCTCCTCTCTCTCTCTTCGCTCTCTCTCTCGTTCTCTCTCTCTCTCCTCGCTTCTTCTCCTCTTCCTCTTTTCTCTCTCTCGTCTCTCTCTCTCTCTTATCTCCTCTCTCCTCTCCCTCTCCGTCCCTTCTCCTCTCCAACTCTCTTCTCTTCCCCTCTTGCTGCCGACTTCTCCTTCTCCTCTCCCCCTTCCTCCTTTCTCTCCCCTTCGCATCATCGTATCTCTTCCTCTTCTCCCTTCTCCTCTTCTTCCTTTCCTCTCACCCCTCTTCTTCCCCCTCATCCTGTCTCTCTGTCCTTCCGCTACCCCCTCTCTCTCCTCTCGTCTCTCTCTTCTCTCTCTCTCTCTCTCTCTCTCTCTCTCTCTCTCCTCTCTCTCTCTCTCTCTCTCTCTCTCTCTCTCTCTCTCTCTCTCTCTCTTTCTCTCTCTCTCTCTCTCTCTTCTCTCTCTCTCTCTCTCTCTCTCTCTCTCTCTCTCTCTCTCTCTCTCTCTCTCTCTCTCTCTCTCTCTCTCTCTCTCTCTCTCTCTCTCTTTCCCCCCTCTCTCTTCTCTTTCGTCTCTCTCTCTCTCTCTCCTCTCTCTCCTCTCTCTCCTCTCTCTCCTCTCTCCCAAAGACAAGTGGTCCAACTGCAGTAGACAGAGAAGTTATTGTAAACTACAAGTTCATGTAGCCCTCAGTCTCCCTTCTCTTTCACCTGCAGAGGACTGGACTAGTGCTACACACTCTGCTACACAAGCACCATTGTGACCAAACATACACACACACACACAGGCGCGCAAACACACACACTCACAGTGCACTGCGACACCGCTTCCACCATGCCGAATAATTCCTTGTGATTCAAGGCAATACATTCTCCATCATTCCCTATGACTACTACCTCTCTATCAAATCACATTTTATTGGTCACATAGACATGGTTAGTAGATGTTAATGCGAGTGTAGCGAAATGCTTGTGCTTCTGGTTCCGACAGTGCACTAATATCTTACAAGTAATTTAACAATTCCACAACAACTAGCTAATACACACAAATCTAAAGGGATGGAATATGAATATGTACATATAAATATATTGATGAGCGATGACCGAGCGGCATAGGCAAAATGCAATAGATGGTTTAAAATACAGTATATACATATGAATGAGTAATGTAAGATATGTAAACATTATTAAAGTGGCATTATTTAAAGTGACTAGTGATCCATTTATTAAAGTGGCTAATGATTTGAGTCTGTATGTAGGCAGCAGCCTCTCTGTGTTAGTGATGGCTGTTTAACAGTCTGATGGCCTTGAGATAGAAGCTGTTTTTCAGTCTCTCGGTCCCAGCTTTGATGCACCTGTACTGACCTCGCCTTCTGGATGGTAGCGGGGTGAACAGGCAGTGGCTCGGGTGGTTGTTGCCCTTGATGATCTTTTTGGCCTTCCTGTGACATCGGCTGCTGTAGGCGTCTTCAGCCTCCTGAGGTTGAAGAGGCGCTGTTGCGCCTTCTTCACCACACTCTGTGTGGGTGGACCATTTCAGTTTGTCCGTGATGTGTACGCTGAGGAACTTAAAACTTTCCACCTTCTCCACTACTGTCCAGTCGATGTGGATAGGGGGGTGCTCCCTCTGCTGTTTCCTGAAGTCCACAATCATCTCCTTTGTTTTGTTGACGTTAAGTGAGAGGTTGTTTTCCTGACACCACACTCAGAGTGCCCTCACCTCCTCCCTGTAGGCTGTCTCGTCGTTGTTGGTAATCAAGCCTACTACTGTTGTGTCGTCTGCAAACTTGATGATTGAGTTGGAGGCGTGCATGGCCATGCAGTCATGGGTGAACAGGGAGTACAGGAGGGGGCTGAGCACACACCCTTGTGGGGCCCCAGTGTTGAGGATCAGCAAAGTGGAGATGTTGTTTCCTACCTTCACCACCTAAGGGTGGCCCGTCAGAAAGTCCAGGACCTGAATGCTGAGCTGTAATTGATGAACAGCATTCTTACATAGGTATTTCTCTTGTCTAGATGGGATAGGGCAGTGTGCAGTGTGATGGTGATTGCATCGTCTGTGGACCTGTTGGGGCGGTATGCAAATTGAAGTGGGTCTAGGGTTGCAGGTAAGATGGAGGTGATATGATCCTTAACTAGCCTCTCAAAGCACTTCATGATGACAGAAGTGAGTGCTATGGGGCGATAGTCATTTAGTTCAGTTATCTTTGGCTTCTTGGGTACAGGAACAATGGTGGCCATCTTGAAGCATTTGGGGACAGCAGACTGGGATAGGGAGCGATTGACTATGTCCGTAAACACACCAGCCAGCTGGTCTGGACATGCTCTTGAGAGGGTTAACACGTTTAAATGTCTTTCTCCCGTCGGCCACGGAGAAGGAGAGGGGGGTCCACAGTCCTTGGTAGCGGGCCATGTCAGTGGCACTGTATTATCCTCAAAGCGGGCAAATAAGGTGTTTAGTTTCTCTGGGAGCAAGACATCGGTGTCCGTGACGTGGCTGGTTTTCTTTTTGTAGTCCGTAATTGCCTGTAGACCCTGCCACATACGTCTGTCACAATCCCTACTGCTCTCTCCAGTCATGTTTCCCTCCAAACAAACACCTCTCTCAAACACCTTTCTCTCAGTCAGACAGGTGTTAGTATTCATGACACAGGCATTTCCTGTTGGTAAGTATAGCCGTTTGTATTCAAACACTGCTACTTCTTGTTGTTCACAGGCTTTGTGTCCTCTCTGCCATTAGCCGGGGATGTCTGTCAGTCAGACCAGACATGTTGTCCTCTTCACAGACAGACAGAGTGGCAGAGTGGTCAGATCATTAGACTGCATTTGCTAGCAGTTAGCGCTGTCGCTCGCATTCAAATCAGTCAGTGAGTGTTGTGAGTGACAGCTCTGTGTGTGTGTGTTTATGTGTGTGTTAGACCATGAGTGACAGCGGTCACCTGCAGGCTGACAGTCATACAGACAGACAGTCAGACAGTCATACAGACAGACAGACAAACAGACAGACAGACAGACAGACAGACAGACAGACAGACAGACAGACAGACAGACAGACAGACAGGGTGTGTGTGAACACTGGGGTGTTCACCTAGGCCTTTTAGAATTACCCAGGCCACAAGTATGCCCACTGGCCACTCATACAGTACATACCCAACACAACTGACACTTCTACCCTCTTAGTAAAAAGGGTTCCAAAAGGGTCCTTCTGCTGTCCTTATGAGAACCCTTTTTGGTTCGAGGGAGAACTCTTTTGGGTTTCATGTAGAACCCTCTGTGGAAAGGGTTCTACATGGAACTTAAAATTACATATGGGGACTGCTGAATAACCCTTTTTCTAAGGGTGTACTGATGGTCTGGCTCAGAGTAGACAGGACACCATGTATTTTCTCTCTCTCTCTTCTCTTTCTCTCGCTCCATGTTTCCCCCTCTCTCTTTCTCTCCATATTTCCCCTCTGTTTACCGGTATCCTTCTCCCTCTTTCTCCCTTTCTCTCTCCATCCCCATCCCTTCCTCCCTCTGTTTGTTTCTCTGTGTCTCCTAATCCCACAGCCATTTAGAGGGAACAATTCCATCAGGTCTTTTCTTTTAAAAAAAGATTGAAGGAACAGCAAAGATTAAAGCAACCACTCAAATCATCTCATCACCATCATCAACACAGAACCACATCAGAGTGAGCCAGTAGGAGCAAAGCATGGAAATCAGAAGAAACCAGCCAGAGAGTGCTCTCACTGTCAAAGCCCTGTCACAGATGAGCTATTTTAAAGCTTGCCTGGTTACAAAACAGGAACGCACGATTGGAGTAGCGGTTGGAAAAAATATGTGTACATGCAAAAAGGAGAGAGAGAGAGGCAGAGCGAGAGAAAGAGGCAGACAGACAAAGATATATCGAGAGAGAGTGAAACAGAGAGAGATAAAGGCATAGAGAGAGAGTGAAACAGAGAGAGATAAAGGCATAGAGAGAGAGAAACAGAGAGAGATAAAGGCATAGAGAGAGAGTGAAACAGAGAGATAAAGGCATAGAGAGAGAGTGAAACAGAGAGAGATAAAGGCATAGAGAGAGAGTGAAACAGAGAGAGATAAAGGCAGAGAGAGAGAGAGTGAAACAGAGAGAGATAAAGGCATAGAGAGAGAGTGAAACAGAGAGAGATAAAGGCAGAGAGAGAGTGAAACAGAGAGAGATAAAGGCAGAGAGAGAGTGAAACAGAGAGAGATAAAGGCAGAGAGAGATAAAGGCATAGAGAGAGAGTGAAACAGAGAGAGATAAAGGCAGAGAGAGAAAAACAGAGAAAGAGAGACTGCAGTGCTTTCAGAATGAGTCTGAGTGGTTGTGACACAGACAGAAATATTTATGGAACATTAGGAATAGTGAGGGTTTGACCCTTCACCCCTGGGACGAGAGGACACACACCACATGCTACAGTAAAGGAGAGGTTACGTCACCCACAGCTAAGAAAAATATTTTACTGGGTGGTGAGTGACTTCTCATGGCATTGGAATTTACAGTAATGCTGTACATTTAAAGATCCAATTGTCACGATCGTCTATGGGTGAGAGAGAGGACCAAGGCGCGGCGTGTGCAAAATACATCTTCTTTTATTTAGAAGACAGGAAAAACCACACGAAACAAACACTAGACACAAACTAACAAAATAACAAACTAACAAACTGACGACCGTGAAGCTATAACGACCAATAGTGCTGACACAAACACTACACATAGACAATTACCCACAAACACCTAAAGCCTATGGCTGCCTTAAATATGGCTCCCAATCAGAGACAACAATAACCAGCTGTCTCTGATTGAGAACCAAATCAGGCAACCATAGACTTTTCTAAACACCTACACTGAACCCAACCCCATACATACTACAAAACCCCCCTAAACAATACACACACCCTAAACTAGACAAAACACACAAACATCCCTCATGTCACACCCTGACCTAACTAAACGAATTAAGAAAATATATATAACAAAGGCCAGGGTGTGACACCAATGCAGTGATTTTATCTCAATATTAAATCATTTCTGGATAACAATTGTGAAGTTGTGAAAATGATGATAATGCCCTTTTAGAGTAACAGCTGTTTGAATAGACCACAGTAAATTTCAGCTTGTTTTGGTGGGACGGAGTTTTGGCCTGCCTGGTGACATCACCAGACGGTCAATTAGTTAATAGACCAATAAGAAAGAGAGTTCTAAACCCCTCTGCCAACAATAGCTATTTTTTAGTTTCCCCCTCCCCACTCAGACCACACCCAAACAGTCCTAGCTAAATTCTTGTTTGACAAATTGCTCTTTGCTAAGAAGCTATTTTTGTTTATAAAAAAAAAAGATTGTTACTGTGATTGTTTTCAATTAAAATGGTCAAAAAGACACAGGATTATCACGTTTTTGACTGCACTGGGCCTTTATATGATATTTAGCTTTCATCAGTTAGGAAAGATGGAATACCAGAATATGTAGATGGCTACACATGGTTTGATTTGGTTATTGTTTTGTAGGCAGATAATGGTTGTTTGTGAAAAAATAATGTAATTTAAGGATGGGAAACAACAATAAATAAAGAATTGCACAAGTGCGCGTGTGTGTGTGTGTGCGTGCATCTTCCTGCATATTTGTGTGTATGTTTACACATGTATGTGTGTGTGTCCGCATTAGTGCCTGTGCGCGTACCTGTGTGTATGTGTGTGGCCTTGCTTGTTAGAAGAGGATTTGTGACTGCTTGGACTAACAGGAGTGTATTAAATTGACTTTTATTTCCATCACATCTCTCCAGTTGATGTGATCTGGCTTTTATCCCCTCATCAAAGGACAAGAAGAAGACTTTATTAATAAGAGTTTTACAATGGAGTGTCGTGTGTGTGTGTGTGTGTGTGTGTGTGTGTGTGTGTGTGTGTGTGTGTGTGTGTGTGTGTGTGTGTGTGTGTGTGTTGTGTGTGTGTGTGTGTGTGTGTGTGTGTGGTGTGTGTGTGTACGCACCCTGGATGGAAGATTACACTGATAGGCAAGACCGTTATGGATATTACTGACATTCCAATGACTGCCACCTTTCTCTGAGAAATATGCAAATAAGGGAGAGAAAAACTATTCTACGCAGAGTTCAATGATGCATGAAATCGGAGCTTCCCCGAAAGATGGACTTTAGCATATTATTGCCATTCTATCGATTTCACACCTATCAAACACACACGCACGTGCACACGGCGGCAGGGAACAGTGCATTTCAGCATGACATAAATGGCACATAGGGGCTCATTGAGAGTAGGGGTGTTAACCCCGGTGTCCTGGCTAAATTCCCAATCTGGCCCTCAACCATCACGGTCACCTAATAATCCCCAGTTTACAATTGGCTCATTCATCCCCCTCCTCTCCCCTGTAACTATTCCCCAGGTCGTTGCTGCAAATGAGAACGTGTTCTCAGTCAACTTACCTGGTAAAATAACGGTAAAATAAAAAATAAAAAAATWAATTAAAAAAATTGACGTAGCCGCAATTATGGCTGATGACATCATTAACCAGTCTAATCACGCTACCTCTCTGCAGTTATACCTGCTCATTCACATGATTGGTCCTCTGCATCTAGTCACCTGTTTACGTAGACTAATGAGCAGAGGATGTGATTAACAGAGATGATAATTATTATTATTAGAATCATATGGAGAGGTTAACGAGGGTCTGGGTGAGGGGTCTCTGCTGACATTGTTGCCACTATTGTACATAGAGGTTAACACAGTGGGAGGGTCAACTTGATTTCACAAGCTCAGGTCAATATTTGACATTCATCCAATGGCCTGTCTGGGGAGGCAGTGGGACAGGACATTGGAAGGTGGGGAGTGTTGGTGGTGGGTATAGGTGGCAGGGGGTGATACTGTAAATGGTGGAGTTACATTAGGAGCTGTGGAGTGTTGGTGGGTAAATAGTAGTACAGTGAATGAGATGTACAGTGTGTGCAGTACAGTGGCAGTCAGAGGGGTGGTTGGAGTCTTGGCAGTGGGTATAGGGGATGGTTTAGGGGATACAACTTCCGGCGCCGAAAAGAGATGGCCGCCTCGCTTCGCGTTCCTTGGAAAATATGCAGTATTTTGTTTTTTTATGTGTTATTTCTTACATCGGTACCCCAGGTAATCTTAGGTTTCATTACATACAGTCGGGAGGAACTACTGAATATACGATTAACGTCAACTCATCATCGTTCCTACCAGGAATATGACT
>NC_036862.1:14804452-14822938 GCF_002910315.2 Salvelinus sp. IW2-2015 | reverse complement strand
ATATGGACTTTCCCGAAAACGGATCCAGTGTTTTGCCTTCCACCCAATACAATGGATCTGACCCAGCCGGCGACCCTGTGCGACGCCGAAAAAGGGGCAAACGAGGCGGTCTCGTGGTCAGGCTTCGGAGACGGGCACATCGCGCTCCACTCCCTAGCATACTACTCGCCAATGTCCAGTCTCTTGACAATAAGGTTGACGAAATCCGAGCACGGTAGCATTCCAGAGAGACATCAGGGATTGCAACGTGCTCTGCTTCACGGAAACATGGCTAACTCAAGAGACGCTAACGGAGTCGGTGCAGCCAGCTGGTTTCTTCATGCATCGCGCCGACAGAAACAAACATCTTTCCGGTAAGAAGAGGGGCGGGGGTATGCCTTATGATTAACGAGACGTGGTGTGATCATCATAACAACACACAGGAACTCAAGTCATTCTGTTCACCTGATCTAGAACTCCTCACAATCAAATGTCGACCGCATTATCTACCAAGGGAATTCTCTTCAATCATAATCACAGCCGTATATATTCCCCCCCAAGCAGACACATCGATGGCCCCTAACGAACTTTATCTGACTCTTTGTAAACTGGAAACCACACACCCTGAGGCTGCATTCATCGTAGCTGGGATTTAACAAGGCTAATCTAAAAAACAAACTCCCTAAATTCTATCAGCATATCGATTGTGCTACCAGGGCTGAAAAACCCTAGATCATTGTTATACTAATTTCCGCGACGCATATAAAGGCCCTCCCCCGCCCCCTTTCGGAAAGCTGACCACGACTCCATTTTGTTGATTCCAGCCTACAAACAGAAACTCAAACAACAAGCTCCCGCGCTCAGGTCTGTTCAACGCTGGTCCGACCAATCTGAATCCACGCTTCAAGACTGCTTCGATCACGCGGATTGGAATATGTTCCGCATTGCGTCCAACAACAATATTGACGAATATGCTGATTCGGTGAGCGAGTTCATTAGGAAGTGCATTGACGATGTCGTACCCACAGCAAACGATTAAAACATTCCCAAACCAGAAACCGTGGATTGAGCGGCAGCATTCGCGTGAAACTGAAAGCGCGAACCACTGCTTTTAACCAGGGGCAAGGTGACCGGAAGCATGACCGAATACAAAACAGTGTAGCTATTCTCTCCGCAAGGCAATCAAACAGGCTAAGTCCCAGTACAGAGACAAAATCGAGTCGCAATTCAACAGCTCAGACACAAGAGGTATGTGGCAGGGTCTACAGTCAATCACGGATTACAAAAAGAAAACCAGCCCCGTCGCGGACCAGGAGTCTTGCTCCCAGACAGGCTAAACAACTTTTTTGCCCGCCTTGAGGACAATACAGTGCCACTGACACGGCCCCCTACCAAAACCTGCGGGCTCTCCTTCACTGCAGCCGAGGTGAGTAAAAACATTTAAACGTGTTAACCCTCGCAAGGCTGCAGGCCCAGACGGCATTCCCAGCCGCGTCCTCAGAGCATGCGCAGACCAGCTGGCTGGTGTGTTTACGGACATATTCAATCAATCCTTATCCCAGTCTGCTGTTCCCACATGCTTCAAGAGGGCCACCATTGTTCCTGTTCCCAGAAAGCTAAGGTAACTGAGCTAAACGACTACCGCCCCGTAGCACTCACTTCCGTCATCATTGAAGTGCTTTGAGAGACTAGTCAAGACCATATCACCTCCACCCTACCGGACACCCTAGACCCACTCCAATTTGCTTACCGACCCAATAGGTCCACAGACGACGCAATCGCAACCACACTGCACACTGCCCTAACCCATCTGGACAAGAGAATACCCATGTGAGAATGCTGTTCATCGATTACAGCTCAGCATTTAACACCATAGTACCCTCCAAACTCGTCATCAAGCTCGAGACCCTGGGTCTCGACCCGCCCCTGTGCAACTGGGTCCTGGACTTCCTGACGGGCCGCCCCCAGGTGGTGAGGGTAGGTAACAAACATCTCCACCCCGCTGATCCTCAACACTGGGGCCCCACAAGGGTGCGTTCTGAGCCCTCTCCTGTACTCCCTGTTCACCCACGACTGCGTGGCCCTGCACGCCTCCAACTCAATCATCAAGTTTGCGGATGACACTACAGTGGTAGGCTTGATTACCAACAACGACGAGACGGCCTACAGGGAGGAGGTGAGGGCCCTCGGAGTGTTGTGTCAGGAAAATAACCTCACACTCAACGTCAACAAAACAAAGGAGATGATTGTGGACTTCAGGAAACAGCAGAGGGAGCACCCCCCTATCCACATCGACGGTCAGTAGTGGAGAAGGTGGAAAGTTTTAAGTTCCTCGGGTGTACACATCACGGACAAACTGAATTGGTCCACCCACACAGACAGCGTTGTGAAGAAGGCGCAGCAGCGCCTCTTCAACCTCAGGAGGCTTGAAGAAATTCGGCTTGTCACCAAAAGCACTCACAAACTTCTACAGATGCACAATCGAGAGCATCCTGTCGGGCTGTATCACCGCCTGGTACGGCAACTGCCTCCGCCCACAACGTAAGGCTCTCCAGAGGGTAGTGAGGTCTGCAGAACGCATCACCGGGGGCAAACACCTGCCCTCCAGGACACCTACACCACCCGATGTCACAGGAAGGCCATAAAGATCATCAAGGACAACAAACCACCAAGCCACTGCCTGTTCACCCCGCTATCATCCAGAAGGCGAGGTCAGTACAGGTGCATCAAAGCAGGGACCGAGAGACTGAAAAACAGCTTCTATCTCAAGGCCATCAGACTGTTAAACAGCCACCACTAACATTTAGCGGCCGCTGCCTACATACTGACTCAACTCCAGCCACTTTAAAAATGGGAATTGATGGAAATTATGTAAAAATGTACCACTAGCCACTTTAAACAATGCCACTTAATATAATGTTTACATACCCTACATTACCCATCTCATATGTATATACTGTACTCTATATCATCTACTGCATCTTGCCATCTTTATGTAATACATGTACCACTAGCCACTTTAAACTATGCCACTTTATGTTTACATACCCTACAGTACTCATCTCATATGTATATACCTACGCTATACCATCTACTGCATCTTGCCTATGCCGTTCTGTACCACCACTCATCATATATCTTTATGTACATATTCTTATCCCTTTACACTTGTGTGTGTGTATAAGGTAGTAGTTGTGGAATTGTTAGGTTAGATTACTTGTTGGTTATTACTGCATTGTCGGAACTAGAAGCACAAGCATTTCGCTACACTCGCATTAACATCTGCTAACCATGTGTATGTGACTAATAAAATTTGATTTGATTTGATTTGATTTGGTTAAGGAAGCAGGTTGCCTTACGGTAGTGGCTGGTGACAGCCTAGGCGGTGGCCAAGCTCAGTCAGAGCCCAGAGACAAGCCAATCAGGACTAGTACGACAGAACACTAGGCTACGTTGCTAATTTGAGACTCAGCAGTTTGTTTGATTGATTTTCTTGAAGAGTGTTAGCTGAGGAGAAGACACAGAGCTCTCTCTCTCCCACTCTATCCCTCTCTCTCTATCTGTCCTCTGACCTGACTCTGTCTCTCTATATCTCATTCTCTCTCTTCTCTCTCTGTTCGGCGCACTGATTATTGCCTGTCCCCTTTAATCCTCCAGGATGCCAGGAAACGAAGGAGGAAGCTTTTAGTCTACTTAATCCTAGACACCACTGTATGCACACTACAGTGCCTTCAGACAGTATTCACGACCCCTTGACTTATTCCACATTTTGTTGTGTTACAACCTGATATCAAAATTGATTAAAAAGTTATTTTCTTCTCACCCATTTACACACAATACCACAAAGTGGAAAAGTGAAAACATGTTTTTAGAAATCTTAGCAAATTTATTGAAAATGAAATGAGAAATATCTCATTGGAGGTGGATGTGTCAACTTCAACCTGAAAGCTCTGAAATGATGTACCATTGCCCTTGACTCTAAGCGATGTTTGATGCTATTTTTATTGACTTGGCCAAAGCTTTTGATACGGTAGACGATCCATTATTGTGGAGAATTGGTGTCTCTGAGGGGTCTTTGATCTGGTTTTGCGTACTACATCTCTCAAATAGTGGGTGTGTAAAGTCAGAACATCTGCTGTCTCAAACCACTGCCTGTCAACTGTCTTCTGAATTTACATCAGCAACATATCTCAGGCAGTAGAAAGCTCTCTCATCTATTTAAATGCAGATGGTACAGTCTTATACTCAGCTGGGCCTTCCCTGGATTTTGTGTTAAATGATCTACAACAAGGCTTTCTTAGTGTCCAGCAAGCTTCTCTGCCCGTTTTAATTATGAACACCTCCAAAACATACAGTACCAGTCAAAGTTTGGACACACCTACTCATTCCAGGGTTCTTCTTTATTTTTTACTATTGTAGAATAATAGTGAAGACATCAAAACTATGAATAACACATATGGAATCATGTAGTAACAAAAAAGTGTTAAACAAATATTTTTTATTATTGAGATTCTTCAAAGTAGCCACCCTTTACCTTGATGACAGCTTTGGTTTTGGTTAAGCTTTGGTTACTACATGATTCCATATGTGTTATTTCATAGTTTTGATGTCTTCACTACTATTCTACAATGTATAAAATAGTAAAAAATAAAGAAAAACCCTTGAATGAGTAGGTGTGTCAAACGTTTGACTGGTACCTTTGCTCATGTGGTCCGCCCCACTGGTGTGATTACTACCTCTGAGGGTTTAGAGCTTTGAAGTAGCCACCTCATACAAGTACTTGGGAGTTTGGCTAACAGTACACTGTCCTTATCTCAGCACATAACCTGATAACCTGATATAGATGACCATGCTACCCATGCTAGATTACGGAGACGTAATTAATAAATCTGCTAAATTGTAATTATTCGATTTATTGCCTACCTCATGCCTTTTGCACACATTGTATATAGATTCTCTTTTTTTTTTTCTTTTCTACCATGTTATTGACTTGTTTATTGTTTACTCCATGTGTAACTCTGTGTTGTCTGTTCACACTGCTATGCTTTATCTTGGCCAGGTCGCAGTTGCAAATGAGAACTTGTTCTCAACTAGCCTACCTGGTTAAATAAAGGTGAAATAAAAAAATAAAAAAATAAAAAAAACTCTATACCATCTACTGCATCTTGCCTATGCCGTTCTGTACCACCACTCATTCATATATCTTTATGTACATATTCTTATCCCTTTACACTTGTGTGTGTGTATAAGGTAGTAGTTGTGGAATTGTTAGGTTAGATTACTTGTTGGTTATTACTGCATTGTCGGAACTAGAAGCACAAGCATTTCGCTACACTCGCATTAACATCTGCTAACCATGTGTATGTGACTAATAAAATTTGATTTGATTTGATTTGATTTGGTTAAGGAAGCAGGTTGCCTTACGGTAGTGGCTGGTGACAGCCTAGGCGGTGGCCAAGCTCAGTCAGAGCCCAGAGACAAGCCAAGTCAGGACTAGTACGACAGAACACTAGGCTACGTTGCTAATTTGAGACTCAGCAGTTTGTTTGATTGATTTTCTTGAAGAGTGTTAGCTGAGGAGAAGACACAGAGCTCTCTCTCTCCCACTCTATCCCTCTCTCTCTATCTGTCTCTCTGACTCTGACTCTGTCTCTCTATATCTCATTCTCTCTCTTTCTCTCTCTGTTCGGGCACTGATTATTGCCTGTCCCCTTTAATCCTCCCAGGATGCCAGAGAAACGAAGGAGGAAGCTTTTAGTCTACTTAATCCTAGACACCACTGTATGCACACTACAGTGCCTTCAGACAGTATTCACACCCCTTGACTTATTCCACATTTTGTTGTGTTACAACCTGATATCAAAATTGATTAAAAAGTTATTTTCTTCTCACCCATTTACACACAATACCACAAAGTGGAAAAGTGAAAACATGTTTTTAGAAATCTTAGCAAATTTATTGAAAATGAAATGAGAAATATCTCATTGGAGGTGGATGTGTCACTTCAACCTGAAAGCTCTGAAATGATGTCACCATTGCCCTTGACTCTAAGCGATGTTGTGATGCTATTTTTATTGACTTGGCCAAAGCTTTTGATACGGTAGACGATTCCATTATTGTGGAGAATTGGTGTCTCTGAGGGGTCTTTGATCTGGTTTGCGTACTACATCTCTCAAATAGTGGTGTGTAAAGTCAGAACATCTGCTGTCTCAACCACTGCCTGTCAACTGTCTTCTGAATTTACATCAGCAACATATCTCAGGCAGTAGAAAGCTCTCTCATCTATTTAAATGCAGATGGTACAGTCTTATACTCAGCTGGGCCTTCCCTGGATTTTGTGTTAAATGATCTACAACAAGGCTTTCTTAGTGTCCAGCAAGCTTTCTCTGCCCGTTTTATTATGAACACCTCCAAAACATACAGTACCAGTCAAAGTTTGGACACACCTACTCATTCCAGGGTTCTTCTTTATTTTTTACTATTGTAGAATAATAGTGAAGACATCAAAACTATGAAATAACACATATGGAATCATGTAGTAACCAAAAAAGTGTTAAACAAATATTTTTTATATTTGAGATTCTTCAAAGTAGCCACCCTTTACCTTGATGACAGCTTTGGTTTTGGTTAAGCTTTGGTTACTACATGATTCCATATGTGTTATTTCATAGTTTTGATGTCTTCACTACTATTCTACAATGTATAAAATAGTAAAAATAAAGAAAAACCCTTGAATGAGTAGGTGTGTCCAAACGTTTGACTGGTACCTTTGCTCATGTGGTCCCCCCACTGGTGTGATTACTACCTCTGAGGGTTTAGAGCTTGAAGTAGCCACCTCATACAAGTACTTGGGAGTTTGGCTAACAGTACACTGTCCTTATCTCAGCACATAACCTGATAACCTGATATAGATGACCATGCTACCCATGCTAGATTACGGAGACGTAAATTATAGATTGGCAGGTAAGGGTGGTCTCGAGCGGCTAGATGTTCTTTACCATTCGGCCATCAGATTTGCCACCAATGCTCCTTATAAGTCACATCACTGCACTCATACTTATGTAAATGAGATATGTATGTATTTCATTTTCAATACGTTTGCTAAAATGTCTAAAAACACATTTTCACTTTATCATTAGGGGGTATTGTGTGTCGATGGGTGAGAGAAAAACATCTATTTAATCAATTTTAAATTCAGGCTTTCGGTCAATTTCTCACTTCTTTGTCATTGAACATGCTATATGTGAGAAGTCCTTTGAGGCTATAAAGCCGTAACAGGGCTCAGTCTGCAGTTCAGAACCTCATCAACTAATCATTCAGCGATCAGTTTCTAAGCTGAGGAGGAAACACGCTAGGCGGCCACGCAGAACTTAATTAAGGTTTAGAATTAACACGGAAACCAAATGGAATAGCAGGTTGCTTTGACTCCGCAATTAAATGATTGTCTTTCTAACAGGCTGCCTCCTCTTATCCAAGAGCAGCCCGTGGTTTCATTATGCTGCCGACTGTGTAGCAATAAGGATGATGAAGAGAAAACGGAATGCTCCCTTTAACCAAGCTCACTAAAATATGGAGTGTCCCAAATGGCACCCTATTCCCTATATAGTAATAGTGCCCTACTTTTGACCAGGGTGCATAGGGCTCTGTTCAAAAGTAGTGCACCACATAGGGTATAGGGAGGCATTTGAGACGTAGCACAGACACAGCAAATTAGGCTGTAGTCTTTGAATGCACAGCGAAAACACATGGTAATAAACATGTCTGAAATGTGACACTAACGTGCATAATTGCAATGGCATATCAGACCGTTCACATTCTGGAAAGAAGAAAATAGCTTTCGGTTCCAGAGAGGAAGTGCAGCTGGGATGAGGTACAGCCGATCTCCCGTTATTATCATCCAGCCGATCACCCGTTATTATCATTCATCTAATCAGGAACTTTTTCTTCATCAGTACATGTTTGTGCTGCTGCTGCCTCCAAACCCCATCCTTGGAGATGGATGTAATATCCAGTATACACGGGTGGTGTGTGTGTGTAACTGTGCGTGTGTATGTATGTGATTTGTGTGTGTATGTGTGTGCGTGTGTAGTTTGTGTGTGTGTGTGCGCGTGTGTGTGTACGCGTGTGTACACATATGTGTGTGACCTGACTGACATGACCTGGTATCTGTTGTTAATACAGTATAGAGTGAGTCACTGTGCTCGCCTTAGAAACCTTTAATGTTGCCCCATTTACAGAGGTTTCTGAGGGAGTTATATATTTATTAGCAGGTTGCTTTAAAGTCAACAGGACYAGTCTCACTGGTAGAGTAGATTTAAAACATGACAAAGTAATGGAATAGTCATGTTTACAAGCAGGTGTTTTATTCCCAACAAGCTCTCACAATCTCACATCAGAATTAGACGTTCTTCAATGTTTCTCAAAACGTCAAATTTCGAAGTGTTTCGTTACTTCACTGTATCGTTTCAAGGTCACGTTTAGGCATGAACAAGCAACCTTTGGAACCAGAAGCACATGCTTACGCCCATCCACGACGCCCTAGCAAAACCAGTCTACTTGAAGGTAACAGCGCTCACTGTTGCCCCTAGTGGCCGGTTTCGACGTCTTCTCCCGTCATCCACAGACATGGATGGACCTCGAATACTGACTTATATCACGTGTGTCCTGCTGTTTATTCCACATGGCACGACATGATGATTTCTACCTCGGTCTCCCTCTGTTTGAAAACTGTTGTAAGTCATCCACATCCTCTTCCAAATGCCTTTGTATACATGGCCATCAGACATGAGCCCCCCCCCCCCCACACACACACACACACAACATCCCACCTACAACTGCTCCAATGCAGCTATCCCCTATCCCCCTTCTCCTCCAGTAGGTCAATTCTCACATTCCTACCTTCCAACTACCTAAACGCTCCCTTGCTGATCACCCGCCCGCCCCCTTCCCGTGTGTCTCCCAATGGTCAGTTTCTCTGCAACCTGCAGCATACAAGCAGTGCCAGGGGGCTGGCATGGAGCCAAGGGAGGCAGAGAGCTGAGCAGCTAGCCTAACTGCAGCCCAAAGCACTACCAGAGGCACTCTGCTCACTGTCCATCGATCCCACCTCTACTCTGATTAGTGGGACAGACAGGGTTGTTTTTGTCAAAAATCTCCCCGAGAGAAATAGGGTGGTGTATACAAAGCCGGTGTGTGTGTGTGTGTGTGTGTCTGTGTGCGTGCGAGAGCATGTGTCTCTGTGTGCATGTGTGTGGTAGTTGCTCTGCCCTGACTAAAGTGAGCGTTCCACATGAATGCTGCCCAGAAAGAAGAAGCTTAGAGGTGTCAAGTGCCGTCGGATGGGAGGGCCACTTTGAGTTTTTACAGGCAAACAGGCAAAACAGCCGTCGGATGGAGGGCCACTTTGAGTTTTTACAGGCCAAAGCAAAACAGCCGTCGGATGGAGGCCACTTTGAGTTTTTACAGGCAACAAGGCAAAACAGCCGTCGGATGGGAGGGCCACTTTGAGTTTTTACAGGCAACAAGGCAAAACAGCCGTCGGATGGAGGGCCACTTTGAGTATTTACAGGCAACAAGGCAAAACAAGCCGTCGGATGGGAGGGCCACTTTGAGTATTTACAGGCAACAAGGCAAAACAGCCGTCGGATGGGAGGGCCACTTTGAGTTTTTACAGGCAACACAAGGCAAAACAGAATTAAGCAATCACAGAGAGCGATTTGGCTCTGTCCCAAATGGTCATATTCCCTATTAAGTAGTGCACTGCTGTATATTGAATAGGTGCCATTTTGGACCGCGACACTATTACACTACCATGGACCACTAGCATGAAACTATCCAGAATGTGGGATTAGCTTTGAAAATGGGTCTGGATAATATAAGGGTTTATTTTTAGAGTCCTGTAGATGTGTTACATTAATTTTCGTTTCCTTTTACAGATAGTAGAACTCCTCCAGTAGGCTGTAGTGCTCTGAAAGGCCTGAAGAGTCATTCACAAGACAATAGTGAGAGATTAGTCTGAGCTAGAGAATGTGCTGGAGGTCGCTGGAGGTCACAGTCTATTTGTGTGTTTGTATTTGTGTGCACGCCACACACACAACACACACACACACACACACACACACACACACACACACACACACACACACACACACACACACACACACACACACACACACACACACACACACACACACACACACACACACCACACACACACACACACACACACACACACACACACAACACACGCCACACACACACACGCCAGCCTGAATCTGATCTAACATTTTTCAGAAGAGGAAATTAAAACTATCCTATCTGAGGCAGATCGAAAACAAGCAGGCCCATCTCTTTTTTCTCAGGTGTGTCAATTACATGTGTCTTAGAAACAGGATAGAGTTTCCACTAGCCCTCTCCAAGACTTAATTAGCAAACACTGCTCAATTATTAATTGCCTGTTATCAAAATTGTGATGAATTAAGCCACAGTGAATCTGCGGGTGGTGGAATGTCTGGAAAAAAATTCTGTCTCAATGCTGTTTTCCATTGGACACGTGCTGATTATGGTACAAAACAACAGCACAGCCAGAAGGGGTGAATTAAAGCCCAACAGAGACTTATAGAACTAAAGACTTCCATAGATTAAAAATTCATAAAGAAATGGAAAAAGTCATAAAATGGCGCTGTCATAAACAGTGTGACGACGTTGTTCACCGTGCAGGGAGAGAGGGAGGGAGTGGAGCTAAATTTAGCCCCAGTTACCGCGTACGGTGAGAGACTGATATTTCCGTTTGTTAGTATCATTTATTAAAATCTTGTGACAGCGCCATGACTACAGGAGAGGGGGTCTTTCCATTCTCGTTGCTCAGGAGGCATGAAATCAGACAGCACAGCGAGTCCGTGGTTGGATTACACACACACACACACACCACACACCACACACACACACACACACACACACACACACACACACACACACACACACACACACACACACACACACACACACACACACACACACACACACACACACACCACACACACACACACACACACAGGGAGTAGAATATTAATCTGAAGGGAACATCTGTCCGACGTGGCCCTGTTCTGTCCTCTAAAGAGTTATGTTTTCCATCCACCCTCCTTTGTTTTGCTTTGTTTACGTTCACTTCCTATTGTGTGTTGTGTTGACATCTTCTATGGGTCTAGTAATGTGTATTGTCCACATCTCAGTGCCTTACTGTAAATACATACTGAATTCTCTTTTCTCAGCAGGGAGTAGGTTAGCTAAATGCAAACTCTCAGAGGCACACATTTATTATGAATTCAAATTCTAATCATGTTCTTGGGACTGAGTGTTTATCTCTGTAACTTGAGAGAAGAGAGAGAGAGACAGATACAACACTGTATACAGACATAATATTACATTTGAAATGTTCTTATTCTTTTGGAACTTTTTGTGAGTGTAATGCTTACTGTTCATTTTTTATTATTTATTCCACTTTTGTTTATTATCTATTTCACTTGCTTGGCAATGTAAACATATGTTTCCCATGCCAGTAAAGCCCTTAAATTGAACTTGAATGACAGAGACATACAGAAAGAGTGAGCGAGAGAGACACAGAGACACAGAAGAGAGACACAGAAAACAGAAGAGAGAGAGACACAGAGAGAGAGAGAGAGAGAGAGAGAGAGAGAGAGAGAGAGAGAGAGAGAGAGAGAGAGAGAGAGAGAGAGAGGATTCCTTCAGTGAAAATACTTACTCGTCGGCTGGCCCTGGGCTCCAGTGTAACAGTGTGTTAAACATGTGCTCTACCTGCTACTGAGGATCAGTGTGTGAGTCAGAGACAGTGTGCTGTGGCCAGGAGCAGATGTCCAGAGCCAGGGCTCCAGGCATCCTGTGTCTGTGCGGCCGCAACACAAACTGTCTCTTCAATGAGATATGGATTCTTTTTATCAGATCAAAACTATAAGCATCTGCTAGGGAGGTGTGTATGTGGAGGGATGGGGGGGACATTGTGGATGTGTGTGTGTGTGTGTGTGTGTGTTGTGTGTGTGTGTGTGTGTGTGTGTGTGTGTGTGTGTGTGTTGTGTGTGTGTGTGTGTGTGTGTGTGGTGTGTGTGTGTGTGTGTGTGTGTGTGTGTTGTGTGGTGTTGTGTGTGTGTGTGTGTGTGTGTGTGTGTGTGTGTGTGTGTGTGTCCAAGCATCACTCTTAACTGCGATATGAGCCTAGCGGAGCTAAACCAGAGACGGACCCAAGCGAAGCGACGCGCCAGTGTTAGTACCTATACACAGACACACTCATCTCATTGCCCGACATGCAAACCCAATATAAATTCAACGAGGAGACATTAAAACCTCAATCAATAACAGTCTAGACAGATAAACATAAAACCTGATGTGAGAGGATAGAAGACAGAGGAGAAAGGAGTGAGAGACAGAGAGAGGAACGGCAGGTAGCCTAGTGGTTAGAGCGTTGGGCCAGTAACCGTAAAGGTTGCTAGATCGAATCCCCTAGATCGAATCCCCTAGCTGACAAGGTAAAAATCTGTCGTTCTGCCCCTGAACAAGGCAGTTAACCCACTGTTCCTAGGCCGTCATTGTAAATAAGAATTTGTTCTTAACTGACTTGCCTGGTTAAATAAAATAAAAAATTAAGATTCAGAGAGAGATGGTGAAGTAGAGAGAGATAAGACAAAGAGAGATAAGACATAAAGAGAGATAAAACAAAGAGGGAGAGGACAGGCTCTGACTTACAGCTGGTGCTGAGCAGGAGCCCAGTGCAGCCAGTCACATCTCCTCCTGATTACTGTAAACATCCCCCATCATGCCCCCAGGACACTGATTGCACACCTACACACTTACCCAACCAAACCTCCCGGGACCCTTCTAACTAGGCCCCTCTCCCCCCAAAACACCCTGTTTGCCGATCCAGCCAGGCAGCCCTATCCCCTGGCTCTTCTCATACACAACCCTCCTACCCTCCCTCCACACCACAGGAGGTTGGTGGCACCTTCATCAGGGAGGATGGGCTCGTGGTAATGGCTGGAGCGTAATAAATTAAATGGTATTAAATACATCGAACAAATTGTTTCCCATGATGCCATTCCATTTTCTCCGTTCCAGCCATTATTATGAGCCGTCTTCCCCTTAGCAGCCTCCAATGCTCCACACAGCTGGGGGTGCAGGTACAGGGGCCTGCAGTTGGTACCAGTTCCCTTGGATCACACGCTACAAACATTGATGCTAATGTTTCCTGTCAGACATGAAGCGGCTCACTCATCACACACTCACGTGACAATCAGGGAGAAAGGGACCTTTACACCATCGTTGGTTAAGATCATAGTGTACCTCGTCTCCCAAATGACAGCAGAAATGATCAGACATCAGGTACTCAACAAATAGCAGGGGTTTCTCTTTAACACAAATAATGTCAAATATCTCAATAACCTATGTTGAATGAGTCGGATATTGAATGAGTCGATATCGGGACAAATTAAATTACCATGTGATATCTACAGTATATATTTTTGAGTCAAATCAAGATATCTCTGGATATGTCCCCTTTCCCAGTGGTGGGTTAGCCTATCATCAACACACCTGTCTCTGCTTCTCCTGTTTCTCTACGGTGGTGAGATATACTCACATCCCATTACCCAATGATCCCCCAGAACAGACAGGCATCAGTGCCATCATCAGCGCTGCTTACACCTGTCCACAATAACCACAGTCTTCCTTCCTCCTCCTTAACAACCCTAGTCCTGCCTTTGTCTGGGTCTAGGGATGTGTGTGCTCAGTCAGCAGACATGCAAACAGACAGACAGGCAGCCATCCAGACATCCAGACAGGCAGCCAGCCAGACATCCAGACAGGCAGGCAGCCAGACATCCAGACAGGCAGGCAGCCAGACATCCAGGCAGGCAGGCAGCCAGACATCCAGACAGGCAGGCAGCCAGACATCCAGACAGGCAGGCAGGCATTAGCATTTTATGACCCACCTCTGCCTCAGCACAGAGAACTGCTGGCCTTATCATTATCTCTCTCCCTCTCCCCCTCTCTCCCTCCCTCCCTGAAGTAGCTTTGCCTGGTCCATGATGAATGGAGGCAATTTAGGGCCTGGTTCAATCAGATCCGCATAGCTGATGTTTTGATGTTGTCGGAGGTAGAACTGCATTATAGAGCTTTTAAATCCACAATGGATCCCAGCATTATACTTAAGCTGACATTGCCATTGGATGCACGGAGTCGCATTGAGATAAATCCCATGCAGCCTTGTTTACAAGTTCGAACATTGGAATGTGAGATGTAATCGACCCCTCAATGAAGCTGATAGAAATCCTCATTACTTAGTTGAATGATTTTCAATTTGAGCATCACTGATGGAATGTAGTCATCATGCCCAGAGAGCGATGCCATAGGTGGACATAGAAAGTAGTCCACCATGTGGTGTGGTGAGGAAGTTTGCCTATACCGAACACCCCAAACTCTCAGCTTTCTAAGTTGTTTAACTTAAAGGTTGTGTTCTGGATACTTTGGAACATTTCAAATCCTGTGAATCKCACAATGCAGACTGTCGTCCACACCCACACAGTCGAGCAGAGTGTTTCTCTTACCTCTCAGTGAAGTTTCTGAGCGCAGTGAAGAGTGACAATAGCATCTCTTAGTTCTTGTCTTCCTCCCTCGCCTGTTTCTGCTAGTGGGGGGTTTTCTGGCTGCAAAGGAAAATATTCCAATATAAATATAAAATATAAAATACAATTGAATGTTGGATGATAGTGTTGGCGTACATCTATATTTCACAGACACACACGCAGACACACGCACATGAACACACAGAGAGACTGCTCTAGATGAAGGAAACAGATGGAGCCGTCTTCACCTCTTCCACAGCACAGTGGTTTTCCCTTGAGTCGTATGGCAGGTGTTTGCTGTGGCATTATGGGAATGGGAACTTGGGAAGTGGGAAGCACAGCAGTACATCGTCATATACAACACACACAAACACACACACACGCCATCTTATATCAGCCCACGGTTAGAGAATGTTTGTCTGCCTTATGTTGTGCTGTTATTCTGCCCTGTGACTCACACACCACCCACCCCCAACACACTTCTGCAGGGTAATAACACACACATTACTTGTGAGGCTTGTCATTTGTGAACAACTTACATCCATATACACTGAGTGTACAAAACATAAGGAACACCTTCCTAATATTGAGTTGCAGAACAGCCTAGATTAGTCGGGGTATGGACTCTACAAGGTGTCAAAAGCYTTCCACAAGGATGTTGGCCCATGTTGACTCCAATGCTTCCCACAGTTGTGTCAAGTTGGCTGGATGTCCTTTGGGTGGTGGACCATTCTTGACCATTCTTGACCATTCCACACACGGTAAACTGTTGAGCGTGAAAAACCCAGCAGCACTGCAGTTCTTGAAACACTCAAACCAGTGGGCCTGGCACCTACAGGGTACTACCATACCCTGTTCAAAGGCACCCATTTACCCTCTGAATGGCACAAATACACAATCCATGTCTCAATTGTCTCAAGGCTTAAAYATCCTTCTTTAACCTGTCTCATCCCCTTCATCTACACTGATTGAAGTGGATTTAACAGGTGACATAAATAAGGGATCATAGCTGTCACCTGGATTCACCTGGTCAGTCTATGTCATGGAAAGAGCAGGTGTTTCTAATATTTTGTATACTCAGTGTATGCTGATGAGAAGACTAGATATTGTAGGCTGTTTTCCCTTTTAGTGTAATGGTGACCCTAGCCCAAATCCACAGTATTTCCATGGGGAACATAGCCTGAAAGCTGTAGCTCAGTTGGTAGAACATGGTGCTTGTAACGCCCGGATAGTGGATTTGAGTCCCGCGACCACCCATACGTAAACATTTATGCGCGCATGAGTGTAAGTTGCTTTAGATAAAATTGTCTGCTAAATGGCAAAAAGTTGGTATAAGTTTAAGTGCATAGCAATGGCACAGTACAATGACTAAACTCATTAGACATAGCTCAGGTTGTCATGCAGATGCAAACAGTCACTTTGCACAATGAAGAAGTCACCACACATTGTAATGAGGTTGCCATGCACACTGATTAAGTAATAAGACACATATTAATGAGGTCACGGCACACAGTGATGACTTTGTTTGGCATGATGAAGGTGTCACTGTACTCAGTTATGGCTTCCTCCAACACAGCGATGGGTCACAACCTTTCTGATGAACACTGAGGAGAGAGCTTGATTCAAAAATTGTCTTTGGTTTGAGTTGCTCTCTTAAGGCAGCTGATATACAAACACTTAGAAGAGGCTTTCCTGGTAACAGCAATCATTGTAGTCGCAGACGTTCTCCCTCTTCTTCCCTCTCTACTGTCCTTGTCTCTCCAATCCACGCCGCCCGGAGTGTAAAGAGCATCATCCAAACATCTCATCAACTGATCCTTTATTGGCCCTAGTCGTCTCCCCTGTGTGCATCGACAGCTGCTCTCAAGCACCAGCCCACACTCCCATAATCAGCCCTTTGCCTTGCTCTTCCAGGCTGTATTACACACACAGGCAGGCAGACAGGCACGCATGCTCTCCCGATCTGGAATACCTCACCAGCAAATGCCGACCCCATTATCTCCCAAGACTGTCATCGATTATTGTCATGGCTGTTTATTATCCCCACTCAAGCTGACATCACGGTGGCACTCAAGGAACTATACAGGACTTTGAGTAAGCTGGAAACCGCATATCCGGAGGCTGCATTTGTTGTAGCTGGGGACTTTAATTAACAAAGGAAATCTAAGGAAATTTGTCCCGAAATTCAACCAACACACTGCCTCTACTACAAGCGGTGTCACGCCCTGATCTGTTTCACCTGTCCTTTCACCTGTCCTGTCTCCACCTCCTCCAGGTGTCGCTTATTTTCCCCAGTGTATTTATCCCAGTGTTTCCTGTCTCTCTGTGCCAGTTCGTCATGTATGTTTTCAAGTCAACCAGAGTGTTTTCCCGTGCTCCTGTTTTCTATTCTCTTTTTCTAGTCTTACCGGTTTTGACCCTTGCCTGTTTTTTCTGGACTCCGTACCCGCCTGCCTGACCATTCTTCCTGCCCTGACATTGAGCCTGTCTGCCACTCTTTACCTCTTGGACTCAGAATCTGGTTTTGACCTTTTGCCTGTCCACGACCATTCTCTTGCCTACTCCTTTTTGATTAATAATAAACTACAAAGACTCTAACCATCTGGCTCCTGTGTCTGCATCTGGGTCTCGCCTTGTGCCCTTATTCGCGGAGAGAAGAAGCTTGTTATTCTCTCTTTTGAGATGGCTACAAGCCCCCCCCCCCCCCTTTCGGCAAATCTGATCAGGCCTCCATTCTGCTCCTCCCCGCCCATAGGCAGAAATTAAAGCAGGAAGCATGCGTTGTAATGTCTGTTAAACGTTGGTCATTCACGCAAAAAAGAATGTGCGAACTACCGCAATTAACCACGGTAAGGTGACGGAACATGGACGAGTACAAACAGAAAGAAGAAAGACATTACAAGAATATAGTAGAGTCGCAAGTCAATGGCTCAGACAAGAGACGCACGCATGTGGCAGGGACTTCAGACAATCACGGATTATAAAGGTAAATCCAGCCACGTCGTGGACACTGATGCCTCACTTCCAGACAAACTTAACACATTCTTTGCCCGCTTCGAGGAAAACAACACAGAGCCACCGTTGTGGGCCCCTGCTGCTCACGAGGACTGCGGGCTCCCGATCTCTGTACCCGACATGAGTAGGACTTTCATGCGTGTTAACCCTCTCAAGGTGGCATACATTTACATTACATTTAAGTCATTTAGCAGACGCTCTTATCCAGAGCGACTTACAAATTGGTGCATTCACCTTATGACATCATACCAATCCGCATCCTCGGTGCATGCGCAGACCAGGTGGTTGGAGTGTTTACAGACATATTCAACCTCTCCCTATCCCAGTCTGTTGTCCTCACTTGCTTCAAGACATCAACCATTGTTCCTGTACCTAAGTAAGCTAAGGTAACTGAACGAAATGACTATCGCCCTGTAATACTTACCTCTGTCATCACGAAGTGCTTTGAGAGGCTAGTCAAGGACCATACGACCTCCATCTTGCCCGACAAACAAATCCACAGACGACGCAATCGCCATTGCACTGCACACCCCCCTATCTCACATGGACAAGAGGAATACCTATATGAGAATTCGGTTAAATCAACTACGGCTCTGCTTTCAAGTCCATAGTGCCCTCCAAGCTTGTCACTAAGCTCAGGGCCCTGGGTCTGAACTCCTACCTGTGCAACTGGGTCCCAGATATCCCAACGAGCTGAAACCCAGGTGGTGAGGGTAGGCAACAACACCTCCGCCACGTGGATCCTAAACACCTGGGCCACTTAGGGGGGGAGGGGGGTGCTCAGTCCCCTCCTGTACTCACTGTTTACCCATGACTTTGTGGCTACGCACGACTCCAATTCAATCATCAATTTTGCGGATGA
>NC_036862.1:14711952-14799452 GCF_002910315.2 Salvelinus sp. IW2-2015 | reverse complement strand
CATACTGCCAGTGCTAGTTCACTCTGCTGGCTAAAGTTAGCTTGACGGTTATCATTGCCATTTAGCAAAATAAAGCTAGCTAGCTACTCCACAAATTATTGACAGGCCTTTGAAATTTTTGAATCCTTTTTTAATGTAATGTGAGTTGTGGATTCAAATAAAGTATTAAATGTGTTTGGGTGTGTGGTGTGTGTGTGGTGGTGTGGTTGGTGGTGTGTGTGTGGTGTGTGTGTGTTGTGTGTGTGTGTGTGTGTGTTGGTGTGTGTGTGTGTTGTGGTGTGTGTGGTGTGTTGTGTGTGTGTATGAAATATAGAGAGTGAAAAGTTGTATCTTTCACTCACTGGTCGCAAGAAACTGTGTTAAAGCAATGCTTTCCCTTTTTGTTGCCTTTGGTCTAAAGCAACATTGTTTCTCCGCACAGTGCTCAAACCACTCTGAGTGTTGTAGTACATCAGAGTCTCTTTGCTCAAGAGTTGAAACACTGCTGAAACCAAGAGAAATTGCAAGAAGAAATATGCAAAATATGCACAAAAAAACTAGGGAAGATAGGAGACTGGAGAACAGAGAGCAAGGGAGTGGGGGGGGGTGAGAAGAAAAGCAGTAAAGACGGCTGGTGGAATAATAGAGAAACATGGTTGAATTCATCATCTTGGTGTGTGTTTATGTGTGTTGCATTGAAAATACAGTGCTGGTTGTGTACTGGGAGCAGTTATCATCCTCTACTCTCAGTGGAGCCTTTTTGCAAGCTCCTGCATTCTGTCTTCATTAACTTTGACACCCTCTTTCTCCCCCTCTCCTTTTTCTCCCCTTCTCAATATTTATCTCCCTTTCATCCCTCTCTATTTCTCCCTCCCTCTGCCTTTCTCTTTCATCCATCTCTATTTCTCCCCCACTCTCCTTCTTCCTCTCTCTGTATATATCCTTCTTCCTCTCTGTTTCTGTTCCAGCCTATTCCCTTCTCTGTTCATAAGACCATCTAACAGTCTGCTGGCTGAATCCTCCATTATGTACATATTTTATCTGCTGAACAAAATGAGGTTATTCGTACTGACTGACTGTAACCCATTTACACCACCCACACAGAAAGACAGAAAGACAGGCTGCCCTGTTGTTTGGGCAGGCTCAATTACAGATCAACAGAAGCAGCAAAGATGTAGATACAGTGTCACAATCCCACCAAGTTCATTCTAAAAATGGCTCCATACTGCACTCTCCACTTCCACTATCTGGCTGCCACTCTACAGGAACCCACAGTTCAGTTCCAGGGTTCTGCTTGGCAATAGCCATGATCAGTTACCATGGACAGCTCCAGGCCTGCCAACACTTATATTCCAAAGAAAATATGTGGGCTTGCTTCAGTTAATAGGTTTTGATGGATAAATGAGGTTGGTTGGATAGATGGATGAATCAGCGATAGTTGGATGGATGGATGGATGGATGGATGGAGGGATGGCTAAATGGATAGATGAATGAACAAGGAAGGGTAGATAGATCTAGAGAAGCTTATTAAAACCCCTTAATTAATGAATTAATTGGAGCCTACTGCTTCAGGTCAGACATCCTCCGCAGGTACAGTGGTGTGGACTAAGGAGATGCTCAGGTTGGGACTAGACGCTCTGATGTATGACTCAGAAGAATACAGACACAGGTTTTTTTGGCCTGGGGCACAGATGAAACGTATACTTATGCAATACCTTGGAATCCAACCGAGATCTATGGGTAACACTACACTTGAACAGTCATCAAAACAGGCCTGCTACACTGGACACATAACTTCTGTTTTCAATGAAACCTGGGCTTAAGACGCCCAACTCAATGGTAGGCTCATGTTGCTCAGTGTAAAATTACACTCTGGTTGTATTTTCAAAAATTTGACATGGGACTCACTCTCCAATTCACACCTCTTAATATTTTCCGTTAGTCACTTCCCAGCCCACAGGATTATTACTGCCACTTCGTACAGGTAACTGCCAAAATAAAAGGAACACCAACATAAAGCATCTTAATAGGACATTGGGCCACCACGAGCCACCATAACAGCTTCAATGCACCTTGGTATAGATTCTACAAGTGTCTGGAACTCTATTGGAGGGATGCGACATCATTCTTCCACAAGAAATTCCAATATTTGGTGTTTTTCGTTGATGGTGGTGGAAAAGTCTGTCTCAGACACCTCTCCAGAATCTCTTATGAATCTCCTAGAATCTCTTATGAATCTCCTCTTAAGTGGTCAATTGACTTAAGATCTGGTGACTTTCAAAGTCACTGAGGTCTCGTCTTCTAGCCACGGTAGTCAAAATAATGGGCAACAGGGCATTTTTATACATGACCCTATACATGATGGGATGTTATTTGCTTAATTAACTCAGAATCCACACCTGTTTGGAAGCACCTGCTTTCAATATACTTTGTATCCCTCATTTACTCAAGTGTTTCCATTATTTTGGCAGTTACCTGTATGCAGTGGTAGAAGTACCCAACTGTCAAACTAAAAGTAAAGATACCTTCATGGAGTAAAAGTCTTAAAGTATTTGGTTTTAAATATCCTTAAGTATCAAAAGTAAATGTAATTGCTAAAATATACTTAAGTATCAAAAGTAAAAGTAAAAAGTATAAATAATTTCAAATTCCTTATATTAAAGGAACATTGCAATGTTTTAACTTATACATTCATCATCTCCAGTACCACCTTAACATCAACATATGTGAAAATGGTACGTTTATATGTTTTGTAGTAAAAAAAAGATAGAGAAAGATGTGGTTCCAATGACATCATCAACCAATTAGTAGACAATTAGTAGGCAATTAGTAGACAATTAGTAGGCAATTAGTAGGCAATGCCTAATCATAYTTGGTTAAAATCACACGACGCACACAATGCTATCATTGGAAACACTTATCTTGAAATGTGCCTTAAAGCAAACCAGACGGCACTCAGATATCATTTAGAAACAAAGCATTTGTGTTTAGTGAGTCTGCCAGAACAGAGGCAGCAGGGATGACCAAGGATGTTCTCATGGTAAGTGTGTGAATTGGACCATTTTCCTGTCCTGCTAAACATTCTAAAGTACTTTTGAGTGTCAGTGAAAATGTATGGTGTATAAAGTACATTATTTTCTTTAGGGATGTAGTGGAGTAATGGTTAAAAGTTGTCAAATATCTAAAGTATAGATACCCAAAACAACTACTTTTTAAAATGTTTTTATTTCACCTTTATTTAACCAGGTAAGCTAGTTGAGAACAAGTTCTCATTTACAACTGCGACCTGGCCAAGATAAAGCAAAGCAGTGCGACACAAACAACAACACAGAGTTACACATGGAATAAACAAGCATACAGTCAATAATACAYTAGAAAAAAAGAAAGTCTATATACAGTGTGTGCAAATGGCGTGAGGAGGTAAGGCAATAAATAGGCCATAGTAGCGAAGTAATTACAATTTAGCAAAATAACACTGGAGTGATAGATGAGCAGATGATGATGTGCAAGTAGAAACACTGGTGTGCAAAAGAGCAGAAAAGTAAATAAAAACAATATGGGGATGAGGTAGGTAGATTGGGTGGGCTATTTACAGATGGGCTATGTACAGCTGCAGCGATCGGTTAGCTGCTCAGATAGCTGATGTTTAAAGTTAGTGAGGGAAATATAAGTCTTCAGCGATTTTTGCAATTCGTTCCAGTCATCGTTCCAGTCATACTTAAGTAGTACTTTAAAGTATTTTTACTTAAGTACTTTACATCACTGACTGTATGTATGCTGCTATTTTGGCCAGGTTTATGTTGTAAAATAGATTTTTAATTTCACTGAGACTAAACTGGTAAAAATACATCCAAAATGTCCACCCCATGTTGCATTCCTACCGTAAACATAGACCAACTAGCTCTCGTTATGTTAGCCCTCTGCCCATGCAATGTTTTCTTTACTGTATGCTCTGTCTCCCCTCAACAGGAGAGTGAAAGGAGGGTGTGTGTGAGAGAGAGCGTGTAAAAGACAGAGCCTGCAACTCAACAGCAACAACATCAACCATAACAGAGCCATAACTGTCATGGCCGCCCTTCATGATGGAAAGTGTTTGTGTGTTGACGGGTTGGACTTGAGATGAGTTTCCTCGTGATGCAGGAAGCTTGTCTATCCTGTCAGTCTCATTATCTTCACATAACCACTAGAATCCTCCTTCCTTCCTTCTCTCCTATATGCAGTGGGCTCCTGACGTGCTCTCTGTGTGTATTAATGAAAAATATTTCTAAATTGCGTTATTGATTATGTGTCTGGCTGCCCATGAAAGACTGTGTACTTTTCTTTAGGAATCAGATCTGGTCTGCTGTGTGGTATTTAACAACACCACTAAAGAACACTGTGTGTGTGTGTGTGTGTGCTTCAACTGAACTGTGAGAACACTGTGTGAGAATCATTGTCTGCAGATGGACAGTTTGGCCCTTCTCTCTGTGTTTGCGTGCACACGTGCATGTGTGTACAACCCGTTCTCTCAGTCTAAACGTCAATATACTGACATAAAAGCAAGCGTGTGTGTGTGCAGTCAACTAGATGCTTGCTGTCATCCCACGGTGGATAGAATTTCTAACTCGCTGTGAGAACATTAAAGCAGGTGCAAGATTGACCTGAAGCAGTGAGAGACCTGAAGTCTGGTACTCAGGAGCTCTAGATCTGATCGTTCAGCTATTGCATTGTGTTGGTGTGGTACACACCCCCAGGCTTTAACTTCTCTTATCTACGAATACCGGATGCGGGTTTGTATTCGACAACATACGGTGATCGCCACAAATAGTCATATTAAACATTTTTAAACCTGAAAATACAAGTGTCTCACATGCTTCAAAAGCCTAGAATCTTGCTAATCCAACTGCGTTGTCAGATTTAAAAAAGGATTTACTGCGAAAGAATACGATGCGATTATCTGAGCACAGAGCCCCATACCAAACTACTTTTTCAACCAGCACAGGCGTAACAAAATCACAGATAGCAATGAAATAAATCGTTTACCTTTGAAGATCTTTCTCTGTTTGCAATCCCAAGGCTCATTGTTACACAATGAATGGTCTTTTGTTCGGTTAAATCCATTTTTATAGCCTAACACGAAACATTTTGTGAATGCTTATCTCGTTGAATTTAGTGTCATTCAATTTTCGAAACATTCGACGTAAATACACAGACTAAACCTGACTTTATCCAGTCATGTTTGGTTTCCTTGCAATCAACTGTTTGTTTGTAACACAACCAAACTTGATGGGTCATTTCGCGGGACGTATTGACCCAAAGAAACCGATTGGAAGACAACAAGTAACGACCTCATTGTGCACCAATTATATGACCGCTGTTTCGTTGATTGACTGTATTTTAACCCAATGACCACTGATCGTCTTGAAATCTAGCTGGGTAGATAGCCAATGAGCAGAGGTAAACGGCACTATGTAATGTTTGTGTTTTGGAAGACCAACCCATGTAGTAAACGCCGACGTAAAGACCGTCATCCGCCATTGAAGTTTCATACTGGAAGGAGCCATACTCATTACGCACAGCACTGTTTCCGTAACAAGCATCTTCAGCTGTTTATATATCGAACATCATGGCGAATAAGTCAGGGAAAGCTAAATCTAAGACTAGATATACAAATGTAGACAAAAGTATAGAGGAAATTGATCGTGAAAGTGAAACATATGCTTTTGGAAGACGACTCAGTTAGCGACCATGACTCAAATGGAAGCATATTTTTTGAACGGAGAGGACATTATTTTGGACTGGTAAGTTCTTCTCATGCTAACGCGGTTGTTTGAAATTAAAAATATAAAATATTATTTGTGATTGTTTTTACATTTTATTTGCAATATATAAAAATGTAATGAAATGTGTAAAGTACACATTGGCTATACTTCCTCCAGCGGCATGCTTCCTCAACTCAGTCTACATATTATGGATTAGAGGGAGCATGGTCGAGATGCGTGTGTCTGCCGCCAACGTGTCCATCCCCAACGTGTGTCCATCCCCCTCTGAAGCTGGTTCATCCAGCTGGACCCCTGCTGTCTCTGGCTCCACACCTCCCGGGCCATCTAGAGGTAAACTGTTCATATTTACTCTTGAGGGCTATATAAATAGATTTGATAGAGGACTGAGGGTCTTTCAAATATTGAAAGTGTGTAAATAGTTACCCATGTTATTTTGTAAATGTATATWTTTTTTTTCTTCATATTTTTTTTTTCTCCATTTTTTGGGGGGGGTGTGTTAGAATACCATTTTGGTATTTTGTGTATAGTTATTTGTTTCAAAATGTATACCTTCACCAATTTGGCCACTTGGGTACATTTGGGCTACTTGTGTGGGACACCTAGGTGACTTCATGATAAATGTCATGTAGCACACTCATTTTGGAAGTTATCATTCTGAAACTTTGCACAAGTACTGTTGCCCTCTTTTTTTGTTTTTCACTGAAATTGTTCCCATATTCATATCTGAATGTTTGTTTTATCTTGTTCATTTTAAAGATGATGATACAACAATTAAAAAGAAAAAACATATGTTTTTTTCATTGTATTATCTAAACCAGATCTATTGTGTTATATTCTCCTACATTCAATTCACATTTACACAAACTTCAGAGTGTTTTCTTTCAAATGGTACCAAGAATATGCATATCCTTGCTTCTGGGCCTGAGCTAGAGGCAGTTAGATTTGGGTATGTCTTCAGGTGGAAATTGAAACAAGGGTACAGGGTAGCTGCTGTAAGAGGTTTTAAGAGATTGCAACAGATAAAAAAACAAAACACTTMTTCTGACTCACACAATGCTTTTTCTGTGGTTTCTCTCTCTCTATCTCCATCCATCTTCTCCCTCTTTCGCAGTCTGCCTCTCTCTCTCTCTCTCTCATCCCACACGCACAGTGGGGAAGGACAGGCTTAGCTTTGCTCCAGCTGCTCCTGCTGGCTCTGGGCAAACGCACATTAATGTCCCCTTACAGTGGGCTACCATTACATTAATGTCTCCTTACAGTGGGCTAACGTTACATCAACATCTCTCGACAGTGGGCTAACACAGAACCAACATGATCTAAATAACTCTGGCACACAGCTAATGTTAGTTTTACAACTACTAATGTTAAGCTAAGACCTGCGGGAGGATTGAAGCGTTTGCCTTTCAGAGTTGCTCAGCGTCTTGCCATAGAGCCAGATGGCCCACGGAGTGAGGGTTGCTACCATTTACCATGTTCTTCTACTGACATAACCAAGGCTGTCAGGTGAAGTGTTTTGCTGTTCACTGGTCTCAGTGGTCTTGTATGTACGTAGCGTCTTACACTTGTCTCCTGTCTGGAGGGGATATGGTGATGCAAGGTGTAAAAAAACAGTTCAGAAGGCGAAAGAGGGGGAAGGGGATTTGACCGTGACTGCACATGCTCAGTCTAAGATATGCATGTATAGGGAAGTTATGTAAGAGCTTCTTCGCAATAGAAGAGTGATAATGGTTGTGTRAGTGGTGTGTGTGGGTTTCTGCGTGTCAATCAATCAATCAAATGTATTTAAAAAGCCCTTCTTACATCAGCTGATGTCACAAAGTGCTGTACAGAAACCCAGCCTAAAACCCCAAACAGCAAGCAATGCAGGTGTAGAAGCACGTGGCTAGGAAAAACTCCCTAGAAAGGCCAGAACCTAGAGAGGAACCAGGCTACGAGGGGTGGCCAGTCCTCTTCTGGTTGTGCCGGGTGGAGATTATAACAGAACATGGCCAAGATGTTCAAATGTTCATAGATGACCAGCAGGGTCAAACAATAATAATCAGTGGTTGTCGAGGGTGCAGCAAGTCAGCACCTCAGGAGTAAATGTCAGTTGGCTTTCATAGCCGATCATTCAGAGTATCTCTACCGCTCCTGCTGTCTCAAGAGTTGACACACGTGAATGCTTGTTTGTGTATCTACATGCCTGCGTGTGTTTGTGTTTCCTCAATTGACAGTTAAGCACACACAGAGCACCAGGCTTATGAAACAGTCCCCCCTCAGCCCAGCTCCAACCCCCTTCACACCAGCCTGCCCTTTCACTGGATGCAAATGGATTTCCCCTCCGAGGGCTACTGACCTTTTAGAATAATATTCACCAGATAGAAAGAGAGAGAGAGACCAGGCTGGACTTTAACACAGTGTCTCTCTGTCTGAGTAACCTCTACAGTATATAGAACAGACTGACTCACTGGGCCTCACCTGAAGTAACAGGTGAGACAGAGAAGAGATGCATCCATTAGACAGGTGGATTAGGAGGAGAGAAGAGGAGAAAGGGAGATGGGATGGGAGAAGAGAGGGGAGGGGAGAATAGGGATGGGAGGAGAGGACAGGAGAGGGGAGGAGAGGGGATAGGAGAAGAGGGGGAGGGGAAGGGAGAATAGAGGAGGAGAGGACAGCAGAAGGGAGAAGAGGAGAGGGGATGGGAGAAGAAGCGAGGGAGGGGACGGAAGAAGAAGAGATGGAGAGGAGAGGGATGGGAGAAGAAGAGAGGGGAGGGGAAGGAAGACAGAAGAAGGGAAGGGAAAGAAGAGGACAGGAGAGGGGAGGGGAGGAGGGGAACGGAGAGGGGGAGGGGAGGAGGGGAACGGAGAGGAGAGGGGATGGGAGAAGAAGAGGATGGGGAGGGAAGAGAGGAAGAGGGGAGGAGGAGAGGGGAAGGGAGAGGAGAGGGGAGGGAGAAGAAAGAGGGAGGGGAAGGGAGAAGAGGGGAGGGGAGAAGGAAAAGAAGGAAGAGAGGGAAGGAGAAGAAGGGAGAAGAGGACAGGAGAGGGGAAGGGAGAGGAAGGAGAGGAGAGGGGGATGGGAGAAGAAGAGAGGGAAGGGAGGAGAGAAGGAAGGGATGGGAGATGAGGGGAGAAGAGGAGAGTAGAGGGGAAGGGGAGAGGAGAGGGGAGAAGAGAAGGAGGGGATGGGAGGAGAGGGAGGGGAAGGGAGAAGAAAGAGGGAGGGGAAGGAAGAAGAAAGAGAGGGGAAGGGAAGAGAAGGGAGGGAAGGAGTTAGAGGACAGGAGAGGGGGAGAGGAAAGGGGAAGGGGAGAGGAGAGGGGATGGGAGAAGAAGAGAGGGGATGGAAGGAAGAAGAAGAGAGGGAAGAAGGGAGAAGATGACAGGAGAGAGAGGGGATGGGAGAAGAAGAGAGGGAAGGGAGAAGAGGAGAGGAGAGAGGAAGGGATAAGAGAAGGGAAGGGAGAGATGGGAGAAGAGGACAGGAGAGGAGAGGGGAGAGGGGAGAAGAAGGGAGAAGAGGAGAGTAGAGGGAAGGGAGAGAGAGAGGGGAATGGAAAAGGGAGAGGGGATGGGAGAAGGAGAGGGGATGGAGAGAAGAGGAGGGGGGAGAGAGAGGGGAAGGGAGAAGAGAGGGGAAGGGAGAATAGAGGAGGAGAGGACACAGAAGGGGAGAGAGGAGAGGGGAAGAGAGAAAGGGGAGAAGAGAGGGGAAGGGAGAGGAGGAGAGGGGATGGGAGAAGATGAGAGGGGAGGGGAAGGGAGAAGATGACAGGGGGGAGAGGAGGAAGGGGGTGAAGGAGAAGAAGAGGGAATGGAGAATGAGAAGGGAGAGGGGATGGGAGAAAAAGAGAGGAGAGGGATGTGAGAAGAGAGAGGGAAGGGAAGGGAGAAGAGAGAGGGGAAGGGAGGGGAAGGGAGAGAGAGAGGGGATGGCGAGAGAAGAGAGGGGAAGGGAGAAGAAGAGAGGGGAAGGGAGAGAGAGATAGGGAGGAGAGTAGAGAGGAAGGGAGGAGAGTAGAGTAGAGGGAAGGAGAAGAGGAGAGTAGATGGAAGGGAGAAGAGGGAGAGGAGATGAGGAGAGGACGATGAGATGGGAAGGGAGAAGAGGAGAGGGAAGGGAAGAATGGGAGGTGAGTAGAGGACAGGAGAAGTAGAGGAGAGGAACATGAAAGGAGGAGAGGGGAAGGGAGAGGAGAAGGGAAAGAAAAAGGAGGAGAGGAGAGGGAGAAGTGAGGAGAGGAGAGGGCTTTGGTCTCTATGTATTTGTGTTTTGTAAGAGTTGCGTTGTCATGTAGTCTGTGCACCGATGAATGAGTAAGTGTGTATTTGTGTGTTGCATACGTGTGTGTAACGTGTTGGTGTGTGTATTTGTGTGTGTATACGTGTGTGTATTTTGGTGTGTGTTTTCGTGTGTGTATTTGTTGTATGTATTCAGTGTGGTATTCGTGTGTATATATCGTGGTGTTTTATTTGTGGTGTGTTAGATTGTGTCGTGTATATGGTGTGGTGTGTATTGTTGTGTGTATAACGTGTGTTGTATTTTGTTATGTTGTATACGTGTGTGGTATTTGGTGTGTGTAAGTAGTGCTGTGCTGTATTTAGTGTGTGTCATAAGTGTTGTGTGTATTTGTGTGTGTATCGTGTGTGTATTTGTGTGTGTCGTATTACGTGTGTGGTATTTGTGTGCTTCTATACGTGTGTGTGTGTATTTGTGGGCGCGCTATTTTCTAGCCTCGGCTGAAGATGTATCCAACTGCCGCTAAACAAAACAACGACGCAGGTCCCCCCCCCCGCCAATTCATACCTCCTTACAGAAGGCCAGTTGGATCAATGGAGAAATTACTGAGTAAATTGTACTCACAGCAAAGTGACTTCAGACAGAGACTCTTGAGGGACTGAGAGACCCACAAGCCTTCAGCCTGAGCACTGCCACTGCCCAGACAGGTGGTACAGAGAAGGAGGTGTCAGCGAACACCAGGTTACAGCACAGATAGACCAGAGATATCACTGATCACACACGCACAGATAGACCAGAGATTTCACTGTCACACACAGCACGATAGACAGAGATATCACTGTCCACAACAGCAGCAGATAGACGAGATATCACTGGTCCCACACAACGCACAGATATGAGACCAGAGATATATCACTGGTCACACACAGCACGGATAGACCAGAGATATCACTGATCACACCACAGCACGGATAGACCAGAGATATCACTGATCACACACAGCACGGATAGACCAGAGATATCACTGATCACACACAGCACGGATAGACCAGAGATATCACTGGCACACACAGCACGGATAGACCAGAGATATCACTGGTCACACACAGCACAGATAGACCAGAGATATCACTGATCACACACAGCACGGATAGACCAGAGATATCACTGATCACACACAGCACGGATAGACCAAGATATCACTGATCACACACAGCAGGGATAGACCAGAGATATCACTGGTACACACACGGCACAGATAGACCAGAGATATCACTGGTCACACACAGCACAGATAGACCAGAGATATCACTGGTCACACACAGCAACGATAGACCAGAGATATCACTGGTCACACACAGCACAGATAGACCAGAGATATCACTGGTCACACACAGCACAGATAGACAGAGATATCACTGGTCACACACAGCACAGATAGACCAGAGATTTCACTGGTCACACACAGCACAGATAGACCAGAGATATCACTGGTCACACACAGCACAGATAGACCAGAGATATCACTGATCACACACAGCACAGCTAACACAGGCTACTGCAGCAATATATACGCTCTATGCTCCAGCATTTTGGATTTGAGATCAAATGTTTCATATGAGGCGACAATACAGAATGTCACCTTTTATTTGAGGGTATTTGTTTTACTGTTTAGAAATGAAAGCACTTTATTTATCTGGTCCCCCCCATTTGAAGGTGTCATAAGTATTTGGACATGTATGTATGAAAATACCGTCACATAAAAGGTGACATTCTGTATTGTCGCCTCATATGAAACATTTGATCTCAAATCCAAAATGCTGGAGAATAGAGCCAAATTGAACGTTTTAGATTCACTGTCCAATAAATACGTAGGGGAGTGTACGTACAGTATATCCAAGCACAGGTGTCAGCAACATGACTACAGAGAGCCAGTTGAGTGAACAACTAATAGTCAAAGGCAAGCACAGGTGAATATCAGGTGCACTATAAGCTAACACAAAGCCTGGGAGATAACCAGGAAGATGGCGCCGACAGATAGGGTAGCCGGGCTTCTAGCTTACAWGCATTTCACTACACCCGCAATAACATCTGCTAATATCTGTGACCAATAAAATTGTATTCGATTTGCCCATTAACACCTGTGCAGCACATGTCCATAACATGTCATGTGTAGCCAAGTCAGAGAGCCTGTTCTGTTAGAAAGCCAGTACTGCGTCCCAAATGTCACCCTATTCCCTATGTAGTGCACTACCTAACGGTCCTGGTCAAAAGTTGTGCACTATAAAGGGAATATGGTGCCATTGGGGATGAAGGCATTGTTTAGCTGAATGAGTGGAGGCAAATGGCCCATTTTGAGCCCATAATGGTCCACTGTATGCTTGTATCACCAGGAGATATGACCCATTGGAGTGGCTACATATACAGCAGCTTATCTACACCGTGGGCCTTAATGGAGCTCATCGCAGCCATCATTATGCTAAGTGAATTCTATCAGACAAGTTCCAGTCTGTAGCCTCATCAGCATGGTTAGTGGACTAATGCCACAGAGACAGACTAGAGAACCAGGCATGAGTCTGTTCTTTTCTAATGACATGGGGGGTGCCCAGGGGCCCTYACCTCCAGYGGGCCGCCATTGATTTTGTTAGTCCCTTTCACTCAGATATCAGATGAATATGGCATAAGTCATGGCAAAATGAGTAGAATTGCAAGAAATTTGCTTTAAAACTGCAAAATGTTTTCTCCACCTCATGGCAAAATGTGTAGAATTTAACGAAATCAGTTTTAAAACTGCAACATTTTCTCTACACTCCATGGCAAATTGTGTAGAATTGCAGAAAATGTCATTTGTGTGTGTAATCTGTGGGGGTGTGTGCGTGCGTTCGTGGATAAGTGGACCCATCCCCAGTAAAAAAGGCTATTAGGTTTAGGGTTAGGGTTACAATCAGGAAAAAGATCAGACACACCGGTAGGATTGTCCAACGTTTGACTGCTGACAGTACTCAGCACCTCTGAATGGAGTGTCAGCAGTCAATCTCTTTTTTGTTCACACAGCAAAGAACTTGGAAGTCATCAGCCACTCAGCCTTGTTAAAACACTCCAAACCAGAAGGTGGCAGTAGCATTGTTTTGTAATGCATATCCGTGCATATTGCTAAAGGTCTAGATTCCAGGCTATCTGCGCTATTGTTGCTATTTTGTAGAATGCCCTTTTTGAAGGGTTCTTTGGCTGTCCCCATAGGATAACCCTTTTTGGCCCCAGGTAAAACCCTATTGTGTTCCATGTACATGGAACCGAAAAGGGTTTTACCTGGAACCAAATAAGGTTCTTCAAAGGGTTCTCCTATGGGGACAGCCGGAGAACCCTTTTAGTCTCTTGGAAAATATGCTCTTGGAAAAAATGTCCGGTTAGGGGTTTGAGGTCAAGGTTTGGGATAAAGGTTAAGGGTTAGGGCTAAGTTTAGGATAAGGGGTTAGTGAAAATAGGATTTTGAATGTGACTGGGAAGGCGCAGCCATGGGTGGGCCTGGGAGGGCATAGGGTAACCCACTTGGGAGCCAGGCCCACCTACTGGGGAGCCAAGCCCAACCAATCAGAATGATTTTTTCCCCCACAAAGGGGCTTTATTACAGACTGAAACTCCTCAATTTCATCAGATGTCCGGGTGGCTGGTTACACGTGGTCTGCGGTTGTAAGGCCAGTTGGATGTACTGCCAAATTCTCTAAAATGACGTTGGAGGTGGCTTATGGTAGAGAAATGAACACACAATCAGCATGCCAATTGCGCGCTCCCTCAAATTTGAGACCTCTGTGGCATTGTGTTGTGTGACAAAACTGCACGTTTAAGAGTGGCCTTTTATTGTCCCCAGCACAAGGTGCATCTGTGAAATAAACTTTTTGTGTGTATGGAACATTTCTGGGATGTTTTATTTCAGCATGAAACATGGGACCAACACTTTACATGTTGCATTTATATTTTTGTTCAGTATATAATATATTTGTGTATGAGAGCATCCAAGTTCGTATAGGACTGAATTGTCTGTGGTATACCAGAGCTACAGGATGTATAAACTGCTCCCGTATCAGGTGGTTGAGTACATGTATCTGTAGAGGTAGTCTAAAAGGTCATGTAAAGGTCGGCAGTTAGAGAGCACCTGTGGGGCTGTTCATTACCTGGTTTCCTGTTCTCCTCCTCTTTTTCTCCTCTTCCTGCTGACTGGGCTGTTAGTTTTAGTCCTGGGACGCCTGCCTGTGTATTTTTTAGATCACAGGGCTATTTTCAGACTTGCTAAATTATGTACACACAGGGTCTGAAATGAGGTCTGCAATGAGCGTGGATGTGTTTGATAGCTTTGTGTGCGTGTGGTGGGGAGGGGAGGGGGTACAGTGTGTGTGTGTGTGTGTGTGTGTGTGTGTGTGTGTGTGTGTGTGTGTGTGTGTGTGTGTGTGTGTGTGCGTGCGTGTGCGTGTGCGTGCGCGTGTGTGTGTGTGTGTGTTATAGCAGTATCAGCGTGTGAGACTGTTAAGTACTGTATGTGTGTTTGACCTCCATCGATCTGCATTAATGTCTGAAGAGTGCATGTGAGTAGCGACAGTATACAGTAAAGGTTAAATCAAATTAAATAAAAAAAGGGTATAAGTGAGAGTCAGCTTTATGAGGAATGCTTTTCCAACAGTCTTGATGAAGTTCCCACATATGCTGAGCACTTGTTGTCTGCTTTTCCTTCACTCTGCGGTCTGACTCATCCCAAACCATTTCAATTGGGTTGAGGTCAGGTGATTGTGGAGGCCAGGTCATCTGATGCAGCACTCCATCACTCTCCTTCTTGGTCCAATAACCCTTACACGCCTGGAAATGTGTTGGGTCATTGTCCTGTTGAAAAACAAATGATAGTCCCACTAAGTGCAAACCAGATGGGATGGGGTATCGTTGCAGAATTCTGTGGTAGCCATGCTGGTTAATTGTGCCTTGAATTCTAAATAAATCACTGACACCGTCAACAGCAAAGCACCCCCACACCATCACATCTCCTCCTCCATGCTTCACGGTGGAAACCACAAATGCGGAGATCATCCGTTCACCTACTCTGCGTCTCACAAAGACAAGGAGGTTGGAACCAAAAATCTCAAATTTGGACTCAAAGGACAGATTTCCACCGGTCACCATTGCTCGTGTTTCTTGGCCCAAGCAAGTCTCTTCTTCTTATTGGTGTCCTTTTAGCAGTGGCTTCTTGGCAGCAATTCAACCATGAAGGCCTGATTCACGCATTCTCCTCTGAACAGTTGATGTTGAGATGTGTCTGTTACTTGAACTCTGTGAAGCATTTATTTGGGCTGCAATCTGAGGTGCAGTTAACTCTAATGAACTCTGGGTCTTCCTTTCCTGTGGCGGTCCTCATGAGATCCAGTTTCATTGTAGCGCTTGATAGTTTTTGAAACTGAACTTGAWGAGACTTTCAAAGTTCTTGAAATGTTCCGGATTGACTGACCATCATGTTATAAAGTCATGATGGACTGTCGTTTCTCTTTCTTTATTTGAGCTGTTCTTGCCATAATATGGACTTGATCTTTTACCAAATAGGGCTATCTTCTGTATACCACCCCTACCTTGTTACAACACAACTGATTGGCTCAAATGCATTAAGAAGGAAAGAAATTCCACAAATTAACTTTTAACAAGGCACACCTGTTAATTGAAATGCATGCCAGGTGACTACCTCATGAAGCTGGTTGAGAGAATGCCAAGAGCGTGCAAAGCTGTCATCAAGGCAAAGGGTGGCTACTTTGAAGAATCTCAAATATAAAAAATATTTGTTTAACACTTTTTTGGTTACTACGTGATTCCATATGTGTTATTTCATAGTTTTGATGTCTTCACTATTATTCTACAACGTAGAAAATAGTAAAAATATAGAAAAACCCTTGAATGAGTACTGTAGGTGTGTCCAAAGTTTTAACTGGTACTGTATATAAAGTGTATGCACTTGTGCATACTGTCAGGCAAGCAAACATGTGCGTGTGTGTGTGTGTATATGAGTGAGTGAGTGTGTGTCCCACATGAAAAAAATACTATAGCAGGGTTCCCCAACTGGCGGCCCGAGGACCGAATTGGGCCTACGGAAGGTTTTATTAGGCCCCCCAAGGGTTCTGAAAAAAATATATGTATGTATCTATTTTCATTGTTAGACATAAAAAAAACTCTAAAAACACCAGGAAATGAGTTTCAAGTGATTTTAATTTAATGTTTTAGTCAAACATTGTATCTGTCAAACATGTATTCAGACCCTTTACTCAGTACTTTGTTGAAGCACCTTTGGCCCCGATTTACAGCCTCGAGTCTTCTTGGGTATGACGCAACAAGCTTGGCACACCTGTATTTGGGGAGTTTTTCCCAGTCTTATCTGTAGATCCTCTCAAGCTCTGTCAGGTTGGATGGGGAGAGTTGCTGCACAGCTATTTTCAGGTCTCTCCAGAGATGTTCAAGTCCGGGCTATGGCTGGGCCACTCAAGGACATTCAGAGACTTGTCCCGAAGCCACTCCTGCGTTGTCTTGTCTCTGTGTTTAGGGTCGTTGTCCTGTTGGAAGGTGAACCTTCGCCTCAATCTGAGGTCCTGAGCGTTCTTTTCATCAAGGACCTCTCTGTACTTTGCTCCGTTCATCTTTCCCTCAATCCTGACTAGTCTCCCAGTCCCTGCCACTGAAAACATCCCCACAGCATGATGCTGCCACCATCATGCTTCACCGTAGGGATGGTGGCAGGTTTCCTCCAGACGTGACGCTTGGGATTCAGGCCAAAGAGTTCAATCTTGGTTTCATCAGACCTGAGAATCTTGTTTCTCAAGGTGTGAGAGTCCATTAAATCAAATGAAATCAAATATTATTTGTCACATGCGCCGAATACAACAAGTGTAGACCTTACCGTGAAATGCTTACTTACAACCCATAACAAACAATGCAGTTCAATAAATAGAGTTAAGAAAATATTTACTAAATAAACTAAAGTAAAAAAATCTAATCAGAAAGTAACACAAGAAAATTACATAACAATAACGTGGCTATATACAGGGGGTACCGGTACCGAGTCAATGTGCGGGGTACAGTATTCTATAGTATACTACAAAATTCTATAGTAAGTACTACACATGATCAAGGGATACTACCGTGTGGAGTACAGTATTCTACAGTATAATACAACATTCTATTTTAAGCACTACAAGATTGATTGATACTACAGTGTGGATATACTAACTACAGCATTCTATAGCAGGAATAGGCAACTCAAGTCCTCAGGGGCCTGATTCGTGTCACCCTTTTGCCCCAGCTAACACACTTGACTCCAATAATAAACAAATCATGATCTTTAGTTTAGAATGCAATTAGATTAATCAGCTGTGTTGCTAGGGATGGAGAAAAAGTGTGACGCCACTCTGACCCCTGAGGACTGGAGTTATCCATRCCTGCTGTACAGTATTTTACAGTATACTACTAAATTATATTGTAAGTACTACACATGATTGTGGAATACTGCATTGTGGAGTATAGTATTCTACCGTATACTACAGCTTACTACAGAATTCTATGGAATGCTATAGTAAGTGTTCTAGTATTCTATAGTAAACTGTAGTATTTATTTTTCATGTGTCGAGTTTGTCTGTCCGTGTGTGTGTCACGTTCCTGACCTGTTTTATGTTATTTTTTGTATGTGTTTAGTTGGTCAGGGCGTGAGTTGGGGTGGGCATTATATGTTTTGTGTTTCTTGTTTAGGTCACTTGAAATTAGCCTTATATGGTTCTCAATCAGAGACAGGTGTTTGACGTTTTCCTCTGATTGAGAACCATATATAGGTTGGCTGTTTCACACTGTTTGTTTGTGGGTGGTTGTCTTCCGTGTCAGTGTATGTTCGCACCACACGGGACTGTTTCGTTGTCGTTAGTATATGTAGTCTGTTCCTGTTCGTGCGTTCTTCATGTTTTATGTAAGTTCTCTCGTTCAGGTCTGTCTACGTCGTTTTGTTGTTTTGTKAWATTATCAAGTGTTCTTCYTGTGTTTAGTTTCGTCTTGTGAATAAAGAATATCATGTCATCATACCTCGCTGCAAATTGGTCTTCCGATCCCTCTCTCCTCTCCTCGTCCGAGGAGGAGGAAGAATTAGAGTTTCGTTACAGTGTGTGTGTGTGTGTGTGTCCATCAGTCTGCCATGCCTTCCTGTAATAGTACAGATCAATTATTCCCAGTCATTCCATTAATAATCCTGCCAATTCGTCCCAGTGGGAGAAGTTGCTGGGAACAGTACACCATTTCATCCCTCTCTCTCCATCCATCCATCCATCCATCTCTCTCTCTCTAGCCTCTCTTTCTCTCCCTCCGCACTAAGTGCTCTCTCCGTCCATTCTGATTATGAGTTCCTTCCACCTATGTGTCAGTCATGTCAGACAGATAGGTTGCACACACAGACCTACAGAGTTGAGGTAAGTGCCTGCTTTGACCTGGGTTGTCATGCTATTTGAAATCATTTAAAATACTTTAGCTGTGCTTGATTGAGCTTGCCTGTTGCAAGGGAACCAATAGCAAAGTCCCAAACCCTGCCCATCTGGTACTCCAGTCAAGCTAAGAAAACGCTCAACGTATTTAAATATTTAAAATAGTATTTGAACCCGGGTCTGGTGGTTTCACTCACTGGATGCATTTTACTGAATCCTTTTTGTTTTTCTGTCTCCCACAATTATCTTATGAGCGTAACGTGACGGAGGTTGCTTTACGGCATAGAAATCCATTGATCCATTAAATTAATTGGGCGATGCAGTGATGTGTATTATCGCTGACCTGTAATAGTGAGCATTAAAAAATGGATTCTGTTTGGGAGTGGGCATTCTACTTCACAGACATGGTAAAGACACTGACCTGGTAAATGCACAGGAAAAAGGAAAACATTTCTGTATGTGGCAACAAACTACMTTCAATGTCTAATAAAATTAGCACTTAGAGTGAAAGCAGGGGAGGGCAGCGTAGAGAGAGCAAGAAAGAGAGAGTGGAGTTGAACCAACTCTCGCACCACAGGCAGCTCTTCTTGAAAGACAAATCGGTCAAGAGATATGGTGCGGTGTGATCCCCTCACTATGTGTATTATGAATAAAGCATAATACATAATACCGTCTGTCTTTCAAAAGGAGCCTTTTCATCATTGTCTGGGTAGAAAATAGAGAAACTCATCATCCATTGCCAGGTGATTTGTCTACCCCTACTCCCCTGATGATGACACACATTACAGTACAGTACCAGGCTATCTTTAGCCAGGTAGATTAGTATTAGCATATATTAGCATCCATTCTTATTAAGCCAGGGAGAGGATTAGATTATTTTAGCGTTAGCGTTAGCGTTAGCATTAGCGCATCCATTCTCAACACTTTCTGATCTAAGGCCACTTCTTTTCTTCATCTATTCGTAGTCAAAGAGATTCATTGATTACATGTATTTTGTTCATTATCTAGCTGCTCGCCCACGCTTGTGCTGTTTTAACAAGCTCGTGAGCAAGGCCCCGGCCCAGACCTCGTTAAGGTTCGTTAAGGAGAGCCCAAATTGCGGAGTCTCACCATCACGTGTCTGCAACCTGGTCTTCAAAGCGCTGCTGCACGGACTCACGCTGTCTCTCTCTGGACTGGACCCCCACAGTCATACACATGTCACACTACACACACAATTCTACATATAAACATGTATGGCTATGCAAACACACACACATAGAATCACACATACTCATATTAAAGCTGCGTACACGGCCGTCATAGCCTATAATTTCCTCTCTGCCTGTACACTCAGTCCCGCTCTCTTCTTTTTTCCCTCCATACTCATACTATCCTCTACCTCTTCACTCCTCTGCTCACTGGAAAGCAGGAGAGTCTGGTGACAGTGTGATAATGACTGTAGTAGATAGATAGGATGAGTGCAGACACTACAGTACTTTCTCTCCATGTATATTGGGGCTTTATGTTTGAATTAAAAAATAAAACAAGGCTTTTTTACTCAAGTCGCCAAGGAATTAGCACTTAAAGGAATGCAAATTGGCAAAACATAAAAGAAAAAAATGAATGAACACTTCTGAAAGTGTGTGAGCATGTATGTCTGTATTGCATTAAGGCCTCAGGAGGCTCAGGGAAAGCACGGGGGAGCAGGAGTGTTGAATTAAGACTTCAGAAGCGTCACATCCCTCATTAAACACACAGCAGGGCCGACGTCAGGGGCCTGAGCGGACCACACACACACACACACTCACACTCTCACACACACACACACACACACACACACTCTCACACACACACACACACACACACACACACACACACACACACACACACACACACACACACACACACACACACACACACACACACACACACACACACACACACACACACACACACAGTCACACACACCGTCACACACACACCACACACACACACACACACACACACACACACACACACACACACACACACACACACACACACACACACACACACACACACACACACACACACACACACACACACAACACACACACACAACACACACACACACACACACACACACAGCTCCGGTGTTTTGATCATATTTCTGCACTTTTAGACCCTCGTCACAGAGCCAGATGAGACGTCATGTACTTTGATGTTTTGAAGGGTCACTAATGGGCAAATTTGATCTCTTGGAAATAATTCTGAGTTATTGAACGATATACAGTATATTTTTACCCTCTCGCCTTCAGTTTCAATTGGCATGACACCTCTGGTGAGGTGACAATTTGCCCTCCTCCACCCCTCTCTGTTACAGAGCTGTGTTTATCAGACCTGGGTTCAAATACTATTTGAAATKATTTCAAATACTTTGTATGAGCTTGTCTGGTTTTATGAACCCAACCAATCTGTCACTCCTCACAGGCTAGATTAAATGCTGAAAGTATTTGACAGAATTCAAATTGTATTTTAACCCAGGTTAGGTGTTTAAGAAGCCCAACGTAGGGTCCCAAACCTAACGATTGGACCTGATATATTTTCTGCTCAGTCAACACTCATTAGACAGCAGCTGCTTTTCCTCCTAGCCATGTGACAGCAGGAGGAGACTGACCTGAGACTGAACCTCATAAAGACAGATCAGACCAGGGTTAACATAACTGGAAGACACAGAGACACAAATGGAGGGAGGGAGGAGGGAAGGAGACGGGAGAGAGATGGGGAGAAAGGGAGGACAGAAAAGACAAAGCGGGAGAGAAGAGAACAGAACTGAAAGATAGAGATAGACGAGGAGAGCGAGTGAGAGAGAGAGAAAATAAAGAGAAAGCAAATGAGATAGAAAGAGGATATCATTTATGTGCTTGGAGAAGTTAAGTTCCATGTGGTAGCTGTTACTGAGGGAGGTATGTCTGCACTGGAGCCGTACTGCATGTCAGGCACTAGTGTTTACAACACTGACATTACAGTAACAAGGCAACAGATGGGCTTTTGTGCAGAATTCTATCATTGCTATTGACTTATTTGACCATGGACTTGTATAATGCCTATCATACAGGTACATTGCCCCAACAAGCCAGATTATGAATAGTACAAATGCTGTATTTCTCCAATGATCTGAACTAGTGCAATAATCGGTAACGCTTTACTGTCCTTATTCATGCATTCATTAATTCCTTTATAACAGCTATATAACACATAACATTTGTCATAAGTAGTTTTAAATAGTTATGATTAATGGCATAAGATGCTATAGAACTAGTATGGATGTTAACAGATGACTGTTCATCCTGTTGTACTATGCTCTAATGTCAACTGTTAATCACAACGGCTATTACACAGTCTGCATGACAACGTGTGGRGCCAGGACAACAACCTTTCCCTCATCGTCAGCAAGACAAAAGAGCTGATCGTGGACTACAGGAAACGGAGGGCACGCCCCATCCATATCGACGGGGCTGTAGTGGAGTGGGTCGAGAGCTTCAAGTTCTTTGGTGTCCACATCACTAAGGAATTAACATGGTCAACACAAACCAATACGGTCATGAAAAAGGCATGACAACACCTCTTCCCCTTTGGGAGGCTGAAAAGATTTGGCTTGGGCCCTAAGATCCTCAAAAAGTTATACAGCTGCACCACTGAGAGCATCTTGACTGGCTGCATCACCGCTTGATATGGCAACTGCATTGCATCCGACCGCAAGGCACTACAGAGGGTAGTGCGTATGGCCCAGCACATCACTGGGGATGAGCGCCCTGCCATCCAGGACCTCTATACCAGGCGGTGTCAGAGGAAGGCCCTAAAAATTGTCAAAGACTCCAGCCAGCCAAGTCATAGTGTAACGATCCTCTTCCTGTGAATAACTGGACCAAAGCGCAGCGTGAGACGTGCTCATGATATTTTATTGAAATCAGAACACTAGAACAAAAAATAACAAAGAGGAAAACGAACAGTTCTGTAAGGAAACTAACAATACAGAAAACAACTACCCACAAAACACAGGTGGGAAAAGGCTACCTAAGTATGGTTCTCAATCAGAGACAACGATAGACAGCTGCCTCTGATTGAGAACCACACCCGGCCAAACACACAGAAATAGAAAACATAGAACACAAAACATAGAATGCCCACCCCAACTCACGCCCTGACCAAACCAAAAGAGACATAAAAAGGATCTCTAAGGTCAGGGCGTGACACATAGACTGTTCTCTATGCTACCACACAGTATGTGGTACCGATGCACCAAGTCTGGAACCAACAGGACCCTGCACAGTTTCTACCCCCAAACCATAAGACGGCTAAAAAGTTAACCAAATAGCAACCCAGTCTATCTGCATTGACCATTTTTGCCTCATCACATGCATTGCTGATACTGTTTATTATCCATCCTGTTGCCATATACCACTACCTGTATGTACGTACAGTGCATTCGGTGCATTCGGAAACTATTTAGACCCCTTGACTTTTTCCACATTCTGTTACGTTACAGCCTTATTCTAAAATGTATACATTTTCCCCCAGCAATCTACACACAATACCCCATAGTGACAAAGCGAAAACAGGGTTTTAGAAATATYCAAACGTATTACAAATAAAAAACACATACTTCATTTACATAAGTGTTCAGACCCTTTGCTATGAGATTTGAAATTGAGCTCAGGTGCATCCTGTTTCCATTGATCATCCTTGAGATGTTTCTAAAACTTGATTGGAGTCCACCTYTGGTKAATTCAATTGATTTGACATGATTTGGAAAGGCACACACTTGTCTATATAAGATCCCAAAGTTAACAGTGCGTGTCAGAGGAAAAACMAAGCGATGAGGTCGAAGGAATTGTCAGTAGAGCTCAGAGACACTGATCTGTCGAGGCACTGATCTGGGGAGGGGTGCCAAAACATGTCTGCAGCATTGATAGTCCCCAAGAACACAGTGGCCTCCATCATTCTTAAATGGAAGAAGTTTGGAACCACCACYACTCTTCCTAGAGCTGGCTGCCCGGCCAAACTGAGCAATCGGGGGAGAAGAGTCTTGGTCAGGGAGGTSACCAAGAACCCGATGGTCACTCTGACAGAGCACCAGAGTTCCTCTGTGGAGATGGGAGAACCTTCCATAAGGACAACCTTCCAGAAGGACAACCATCTCTGCGGCACTCCACCAATCAGGCCTTTATGCTAGAGTGGCCAGACGGCAGCCACTCCTCACTAAAAGACATATGACAGCCCGCTTAGAGTTTGACAAAAGGCACCTAAAAGACTCTCAGACCATGAGAAACAAGAATCTCTGGTCTGATGAAACCAAGGTTGAACTCTTTGGCCTGAATGCCAAGCGTCACGTCTGGACGAAACTTGGCACCACCTTTACGGTGAAGCATGATGGTGGCAGCATCATGCTGTGGGGATGTTTTTCAGCGGCAGGGACTTGGAGACTAGTCAGGATCGAGGGAAAGATGAACGGAGCAAAGTACAGTACAGAGTCGACTGAATCAATAGGGTTGTAATGTCCAACGCAGGAGATGAGAAGCAGGTACAGGGAGTGAACCATGTAATATAGACGGACATGCAACGGAACAAGTACAGCGTCTGAACATAAACACGACACGACACACAATGCTACTACAGGGAACAACACAGAGGAGCAGACATATATGCTGGGCAATCACCAAAGTGAGGGAGTCCAGGTGAGTCCAATGCAGCTGCYCGTAATGATGGTAACAGGTGCGTATAATGACGGGTAGCCTGACGCCCTTGAGCGCCAGGGTGGGGGAGCGGGAGRAGGTGTGACAAGGGTAGCTTTTCAAGTTGCATGCCCATGGACTGGGAGAGCAGCCTCAGGAGCACACATAGTTATCTGATTAACTTATTTTTATTRCGCTGTGTAAATTGACTGGATATATTCACTGCAGTATTAAAGACTAACATTGAGCTTATGAATTATTATCTAATATGCATACATTTCTAACTTAGGCTATAGGCTACATCTTGAGCCTGTTTGTCTTCATTGCTCTGTTGCGCAATTACAAACCCTGGTCTATCCGCTGCCACGGCTATTCCTCTTGAATCTTGTGGAGTCCCAGGAAAAGCCAGACTACAAAAGCTTGTTTGACACTTATTTGAACTTATTTTCTTTACTAATAGCCTGTTGGAGGAGAGATGCACGCTTMCTCTTGCTTGCTGAATGTAAAATAGGCTACAGCATTAAGAATGGGAGGGGAGTTGGAAAGGAGAAGCCCATATTTTCCTATAGTACTGTAGGCCTTTCTCTAAGCTCTTAGATCGCGATCTACTAAGTTAACATAATATATTATGAAATTAAAAGATGGTCATAAAATGTGTCATTTAGTCATTTGATTTGGAATTTTAGGACCTTTGTAGGTAAAAAAAAAAATATATAACAAAAATATTTGATGAAACATTGAATTTGGCCTTTACTGCTTTAGTCCATCTAAACGCATTGAATAACACATTTGTAGATGGCAAAACAGACATCCAAAAAATACATCATAAGGAATAATGTTTTCAAGTGTATATCTGAGAGATGTAAGAAAAAATTATGTTGACCCATGTTTGAGCATGTTATTCGTGGCACATTTTACCCCCTATATGCACTTTTTCCCACTACTGGGCTTTTTTCCCAGTACTGGGCTACCTTCAGAGGACTCCCCTGAAACTTGTGTGCATCGTAGAGCTGAACGATTGACACAATATTGATGACATATTAGTTTGTAGCTCCAACGGTTCTGTCTGGACAGTCGGTTTTGTGAGTAGACCTCTTTGAAATGAGGAGGTCCGCGACAGAGAGTTCWGACTACTGCCGTAAGCTTGTGGATGTCAAACAACCGACACTGTAGTGTTTGTGAGAGTCTCATCTTTCGATGGRGGTGACTTATTAGTTTGTAGCTCAAATGCTACAAAATAATAAGCTCACATGCCTCCATCACTTCCATTGATTGTTAGCTTGTGGTGGCTAAAGTTAGCTAAAGTTTGTAGTGGCTGTTTTAAAAGAAAACTGAACCACTGATTACAGTTTCTCCTAGCCCATAGACTACTTTCAGGGTGAGGAACCATCTAACATTAAGTTGTAAAATAATTAACTACTCCTTTAACTCTGACACAACACAACTAATGTTATTATCAGAACATAACTACTATTAGGTTTAACTAACGTTTGCAAACTTGAATTAAATATATAAAATTACAGTTATACACTTAAACTTGTACTTGTTTACTTTACTTTTATGCCCTATAAATTGCCTCCTTCGAATAATTTACTCTTGCAAGTTTACTACTGGAACGCTCCAGTAGGGAAGTAAAGTGGAAGTTGAATATATCACTTCTGTTGCTTGGCTGTGCCCATAGCAAAGTAAAAAAATGAAGTGTGTAATACCGGAGAAGAATATAGATGTCGGCTCATGTTTCCTAGCCACAGAAAAATAACATGGATAATAGAGTGGTGAGGAGAAGTCTACCGTGTCCAGAAGCGACTTCACCATTCATTTTGGATTCAGGTTCACTCAAACATTGTTTTAAGCTCATGTATTAGTTTGTCTCTCAATTGTTTAATCAAACTTTTCGCCGCCAGCTCCTGATAACAGGGCATAAAACGACTATCTTTCTCCTGAATTAGCCAAGTGTGCATGTGCGCCCAGCTATACCCTGTCCTGAGCTCCTTGTTTTCCTCGGTTTTGCCTGGCTAAACTAGCTGGCTAGCTAAACTGTGCTTGTTTTAGTCCTCAATGCCAAACTTCATAAATACTGCACCCTCAACTTCAAAACTCCTTTGTAGTTTTTACCCCTTTTCTCCCCAATTTCTTGATATTCAATTGGTAGTTACAGTCTTGTCCCATCGTTGCAACTCCTGTACGGACTCGGGAGAGGCGAAGGTCGGGAGCCATACGTCCTCCGAAACATGACCCTGCCAAGCAGCACTGCTTCTTGACACACTGCTTAACCCGGAAGCCAGCCACACCAATGTGTCGGAGGAAACACCGTACAGCTGGCTACCAAAGTCAGCGTGCATGCGCCCGGCCCGCCACAAGGAGTCGCTAGAGTGCAGTGGGACAAGCACATCCCGGGCCGGCCAAACCCTCCCCTAACCCAGACAACGCTGGGCCAATTGTGCGCCGCCTCATGGGTCTCCCGGTCACAGCCTGGGATCGAATCCGGGTCTGTAGTGACGCCTTAAGCAGTGCGATGCAGTGCCTTAGACCGCTGCGCCACGCGTTATACAATAATTTAACTAATACATTRGCTGGAAAGAAACTTAAAAATATTTATTGTTTTGTTGAATACTGCACCTTCAACTTCAAAACTCCTTTGCTAGTTATACAGTTATGTAACTAAGAAATTCACAGGAAAGAAAGTTGACAATTATTTTTTGTTTTGTTTTTTTGCCACCATGTTGTAAGACAACGGTGGCGAAGGATATCGTTGCTACTTAACGTGAATCCAAGTTCAGTTTTGAGATCCACCGGCATCATTGGRGTAGGGTTAGCTGGACATTTCTGACTGGTCTTGGAACTGTGACAATGGGCAGCCTCTCCCAGCTTGGCTTGATGGGATATGAACATTTGAACATCTTGGCCATGTTCTGTTATAATCTCCACCCGGCACAGCCAGAAGAGGACTGGCCACCCCTCATAGCCTGGTTCCTCTCTAGGTTTCTTCCTAGGTTTTGGCCTGTCTAGGGAGTTTTTCCTACCCGCCGTGCTTCTACACCTGCATTGCTTGCTGTTTGGGGTTTTAGGCTGGGTTTCTGTACAGCACTTCGAGATATTAGCTGATGTACGAAGGGCTATATAAAATAAAATAAACTTGATTTGATTTGATATGTAGTGATTTTGCCAACACAGCCAGCTATGTACACAGTCTACCTTTTTTAAACTGACTGTCGTATTTGTTGATTAAATCGTAATGTTTTAGTATAATGAGTAATAATAATGAGTCACAAGTTAATTGGCACGGGAAACCTTGAGAAAATAGCAACTCTACAGAGCGCTAATGACTATAATGAATGGCTAAATGACTTCRGTKCACAAAGGGTCCGCGGAGCTCCTCCTCACCACTCTAGGGTTAGTTTAAAAAAATCTTTGACTCTATGAGCAATAGTTATGGCTTCATATTTCAGAAAGGTCATGTTAACTGACTGATATTATCTCATAGAACAAAACATAAGATCTCCCAAGCCTGTGTTAACCTCAGACCTTACAGTGGTTCTTCCTTTAAAATGTGGCGGAGAGTGATGAGGGCGCTGAAGATGGGGGTGTGAGCAGGTGGGTCTGGGCAGGTGTGATGTAGTTGTCGTTTGTATGTGTATGTTTTGAATTGTCCAAAAGTATTCAATTAAATTGTACAAATAAATAAATACTGAAAATCAAACGCTTGCAACACACATCTGATTAATCATTATGAATAGGATGTATTTGATTCATTTCGTTTACATTCTTCATTGTAACCACAATGTCACAGATCATTGAACACACACAGCATGAGCAGATTAACTTGGTCAAAACATTTCTTTATTGAAGACTATCAGAAAGAATGTTGGTACTTATTTATTTTGATCCAAAATCCTTGCTGGACTCTCTTTCATTCAGTTTCTTCTTCGTATCAGCAAAGAAGGACTCCGTGTTTCAGAACTTACTTTATATGGAGGGTCTATCACTCTTTCACACCGTGGTAAATAAAGCTAGTTTCTTATTTAGAATAATTTATTTCTGTTTTTAGAGGGAGAGAAACCAAAATCCCACCGTGCCTATTTTTTGAAAACCATTCACACCTCCATTCATTTACGAAAAGATAGGCAATTTGTGCCACAGTTTAGAGTACCGATAGTTTAGRGTTCTAACTCCCCCTTGTGATAGTGTAGTGCAATGACAAAATGACGAAATTTACTACAATCTGCCACCATCTACCACAAACGTTTGCGGCATAAGCTCAAAACTTTTAACAGAATAACCACTGTATGTTCAGCGTTTATCCCAAAACCCATTCTTTCCCCATTCATTTCCCCCATATGAATGGATGAAGGAACTAGAAGTAACTCATTTCTGGGTTTGGAACTACATAAGCTGGCACGCTCTAGGCCTATAACGTCAGCTACTAAGAGTTAAATAACTGAAAAGGCAACTGCGTTTAAAGTTTAAGTGAAAGAGGATGTTAATGTGCTACAGAGTAAGTCTTTCCACCTGTAGCTAGTGAAGTTAGCGAGCTAGCACTAGCACTTGATGGGTCGACTAAATGTTTCATATGCAATTCCAACATCAACTACCTAGCTAGCTACTGTAGTTATCTGACTCATTAGCCATTTTTTTCATAATATAGCTGTCATTGTTACTGTAGCCTGCACATCTTCCTATTTTCCCAGCTTTCACAAATCCTGTGGTGATGATTTTTATTGTGAAATTATATTTGCTTCCATTTAGTAAAAAAAMATGTGCTTTTTGGCAAATTGTTATTATAATAATGCATATGTTTTATATTTGGACGTGGTCCAATTTTCACATCTCAGCAATTTGTTGTCTTGTCTAAATAAACACATCCTAAAGACATCTGTTTTGCCCATGTTTCTTGGAGATCCTGAATGGTTTAGGGATAATTTCAACTCTGTGGTATTAAGCACTGTTTTATAACACCTACAAAATAATGTAACTTTACTTAAGTTGTCTGTGCACACTCGAACGGCATATGACATGTTCATGACGCCCATCATTCTATCCAATGTAATAATGTGACACAGACTTTGGTAAATTATATAACGCCCTGTTATAACATCTGCTATGTAGACACTTATGTAACATGTAATAACATATGACATATCTTGTCATGCAGACTGTGTAATAGCAGTTGTTTTTAATAGTTGACATTAGAGCATATGACAACAGGATGAACAGTCATCTGTAACACCCATTATAACAAGTTTTACAACATCTTATGCCATTACTCATAACTATTTAAAACTACTTATGACATTGCAAATAAGAATTTGTTCTTAACTGACTTGCCTAGTTAAATGAATTACTGTTGGAATGTGTTATATAGCTGTTATGGCTTTGTGAATGCATGAATAAGGACACCTACAATATAGTTTTTTACCAAATAAACCCTTAACCTGTCTGCCATAGAAATACAACTGATGTTCAGTCTGATGGAAAATAACAGTAGAAGTAAATGCTATAGATCTGATCTCTCTATCTGTTTTCTCAACCCGTGCTGTACAGATTGATCTGAAGATGACGGAAGGCGGACACTCAGATCAACAGCAACACACACACACATGCACGCACAAACCCCCACAAACACACACACGCACACACACAAACATACGCAGCCAGGAATAGTCACCACATTGGCAGCTCATCTGTGGCAGCGACGCTGAAAGCCCTGCAAGGGGTGATCTTTCAGGTTAATCTGATCACGACCGACTCCTCCATACATTTGCATTAGCCACAGATCAATACATCTTTATCTTTTCCTGGGTGGTGATTGGAGGGTGCGATATAGTCCTGTCTCCTGGGATACCAGACACAATTGTGGAAAGAGCCTGTATAGAAGGCTAAGAGGCTACTCTTCCTCTCTGGTTGGGGGTAGATTGGATCACTATTGATGTTAGGTTGCCATTCTGAATGGATTATATATTGTACTTTTGAGAACGTGTGTGTGTGTGTGTGTGTGTGAATTGTAATGTTGTGTGTGGTGTGTGTGTGTGTGTGTGTGTGTGTGTGTGTTTGGGTGAGAACGAAAAGTGGATCTTCTGAGAAAAGACAGGACAAGACTAATGTGAGGTCAATACATATCAAATCCATTTTTACACAGAAACAACCCTGTATAATGAACTGATGTAATGGGTGCCACATATGACAGGCAAAGAGACAAGAGAGGAGGAGGGGAGAGGGGAAGAAAGAGAAAGAGAGAGAGAGGATAGAAAAATAAGAGGGAGAGAGAGAACTATTCTCCTCTAAGAAGTCCATCACCACTGTAAAACTCCATCTACAATTAATGTGAATATATAATTCATTCTGTTTCAGAACCAAAAATGGCACATTGGAAAATCAATAAATTCCCTGTGTGCTTCGCTTTGGCTATGTTTTGGGAGGTTTTCCAACACACATGGAAAGAGATTAACTGTATAGGAAGCTCTGGGACAGGTAGTCTGGATACTGGACAGCCAATAAATTGGCAGATGCAAACAGATCATCTTTAGCGGACTACAGTTCTTGAGGGCTCAAACAAAAAAAGGGGTTTACGATCTTCTTCATACTCGTGAACCAGTGTTTGGGTTGTGTGGTTGCAATATTGACAGTCCCTTAACTCTGGTATAGTTTGGCGTGCATCATTCAAGACTAAGTTAAATTGTGTGCAGCACAATGGACATATAATGCACAATGTCTCAGGAGGACATCAGAAGAACAGAGGAGTCTCAAGTTAAACTGAATAAAAATGTTCTTAATTGCAGCCCACCAGTGTAGGCTATTACCCAGACAAAAACAGAAATAGTTCAACAATAAACAGTCTAAATTAATCCTCAACCCTTTTCCCTCATTGTTAGGCTATTTGATGTGTAATTTTTATTAACAGGTTTATAAATAGCAGCTTGAATACCTTCTAAAGCAGAAAATCAATTAGCATAATAAAGAACAACAATAAAAATCTATTTTGCTAAWGCTAGATATAAATGTTATGCTGGTGAATGAGGACCCAAAAGCGACGTAATAGAAACAGAGTCTTTATTCCAGTCTTAAACAAACAATGATTCTCCTGGATATTATCAAAGGTAAATCCAAAACAGGAAACTGAAATCCTCTCGTCAGTAGAGAGGAACGACTGAGAGACGCGACCACAGACTGCAGGTCGCTTCAGGAAGGCAAGGCCGTAGCTGACATAGACACTGCTCACACGCAGCATCTGAAGAAGGCAAAAACACGACAGGGCGGAACAAGGACACAGAACAGCAAACATCAAACAAGAATCCGACAAGGACAGAAGCGGAAAACAGAGGGAGAAATAGGGACTCTAATCAGAGGGCAAAATAGGGGACAGGTGTGAAAGAGTAAATGAGGTCGTTAGGAGAATGAGAAACAGCTGGGAGCAGGAACGGAACGATAGAGAGAGAGAGCGGGAGAGGGAGAGAGGGAGGAGGAGAGAGAGGGATAGAAGAGGGAAAGAACCTAATAAGACCAGCAGAGGGAAGCACAGGGACAAGACATGATGATCAAAGACAAAACATGACAGTACCCCCCCACTCACCGAGCGCCTCCTGGCGCACTCGAGGAGAACCTGGCGGCAACGAAGGAAATCATCAATCAACGAACGGTCCAGCACTCCCGAGATGGAACCCAACTCCTCTCCTCAGGACCGTAACCCTCCCAATCCACTAAGTACTGGTGACACGTCCCGAGAACGCATGTCCATGATCTTCCGTACCTTGTAAATAGGTGCGCCTCGACAAGGACGGACGGGGGGAGGGAAGACGAACGGGGGCGCGAAGAAAAGGCTTGACACAAGAGACATGGAAGACAGGGTGGACGCGACGAAGATGTCGCGGAAGAAGCAGTCGCACAGCGACAGGATTGACGACCTGAGAGACACGGAACGGACAATGAACCGCGGAGTCAACTTGCGAGAAGCTGTCGTAAGGGAAGGTTACGAGTGGAAAGCCACACTTCTGACCGCGACAATACCTAGGACTCTTAATCCTACGTTTATTGGCGCTCTCACAGTCTGCGCCCTGTAACGGCAAAGTGCAGACCTGACCCTCTCCAGGTGCGCTCACAACGTTGGACAAAAGCCTGAGCGGAGGGAACGCTGGACTCGGCGAGCTGGGACGAGAACAGAGGAGGCTGGTACCCAAGACTACTCTGAAACGGAGATAGCCCGGTAGCAGACGAAGGAAGCGAGTTGTGAGCGTACTCAGCCCAGGGGAGCTGTTCTGCCCAAGACGCAGGGTTTCGAAACGAAAGGCTGCGTAATATGCGACCAATCGATGATTGGCCCTTTCTGCTTGACCGTTAGACTGGGGATGAAACCCGGAAGAGAGACTGACGGAAGCACCAATCAAACGACAGAACTCCCTCCAAAACTGTGACGTGAATTGCGGGCTCTGTCTGAAACGGGTCTAACGGGAGACCATGAATTCTGAACACATTCTCAATGATGATTTGTGCCGTCTCCTTAGCGGAAGGAAGCTTAGCGAGGGAATGAAATGTGCCGCCTTAGAGAACCTATCGATAACCGTAAGAATCACAGTCTTCCCCGCAGACGAAGGCAGACCGGTAATAAAGTCTAAGGCGATGTGAGACCATGGTCGAGAAGGAATGGGAAGCGGTCTGAGACGACCGGCAGGAGGAGAGTTACCTGACTTAGTCTTGCGCGCAGTCCGAACAAGCAGCCACGAAACGGCGCGTGTCCGTCCTGAGTAGGCCACCAAAACCGCTGGCGAATAGAAGCAAGCGTACCCGAACGCCGGGGTGGCCAGCTAACTTGCAGAATGAGCCCACTGAAGACAGCCAGACGAGTAGAGACAGGAACGAACAGAAGGTTACTAGGACAAGCGCGCGGCGACGCAGTGTGAGTGAGTGCTTGCTTTACCTGTCTCTCAATTCCCCAGACAGTCAACCCGACAACACGCCCTTCAGGGAGAATCCCCTCGGGTCGGTAGAAGCCACAGAAGAACTAAAGAGACGGGATAAGGCATCAGGCTTGGTGTTCTTATTTCCCGGGCGATAGGAAATCACGAACTCGAAACGAGCGAAAAACAACGCCCAACGAGCTTGACGTGCATTAAGTCGTTTGGCAGAACGGATGTACTCAAGGTTCTTATGGTCAGTCCAAACGACAAAAGGGACGGTCGCCCCCTCCAACCACTGTCGCCATTCGCCTATGGCTAAGCGGATGGCGAGCAGTTCGCGGTTACCCACATCATAGTTGCGTTCCGATGGCGACAGGCGATGAGAAAAGTAAGCGCAAGGATGGACCTTATCGTCAGACTGGAAGCGCTGGGACAGAATGGTCCCACGCCCACCTCTGAAGCGTCAACCTCGACAATGAATTGTTTAGTGACGTCAGGAGTAACAAGGATAGGGCGGATGTAAAACGCTTCTTGAGGAGATCAAAAGCCTCCTGGGCGGAACCGGACCACTTAAAGCAAGTCTTGACAGAAGTCAGAGCTGTGAGAGGGGCAGCCACTTGACCGAAATTACGAATGAAACGCCGATAGAAATTAGCGAAACCGAGAAAGCGCTGCAACTCGACACGTGCTTAGGAACGGGCCAATCGCTGACAGCCTGGACCTAGCGGGATCCATCTGAATGCCTTAAGCGGAAATAACAGAACCGAGAAATGTGACAGAGGAGACATGAAAGGCGCACTTCTCAGCCTTCACGTAGAGACAATTCTCTAAAAGGCGCTGGAGTACACGTCGAACGTGCTGAACATGAATCTCGAGTGACGGTGAAAAAATCAGGATATCGTCAAGGTAAACGAAAACAAAGATGTTCAGCATGTCTCTCAGTACATCATTAACTAATGCCTGAAAGACAGCTGGAGCATTAGCGAGACGAACGGCAGAACCCGGTATTCAAAATGCCCTAACGGAGTGTTAAACGCCGTTTTCCACTCGTCCCCCTCTCTGATGCGTACGAGATGGTAAGCGTTACGAAGGTCCAACTTAGTAAAAGACCTGGCTCCCTGCAGAATCTCGAAGGCTGACGACATAAGGGAAGCGAATAACGATTCTTAACCGTTATGTCTTCAGCCTCGATATCCACGCAGGGGCGCAGAGTACCGTCCTTCTTCTTAACAAAGAAACCCGCTCCGGCGGAGAGGAAGAAGGCACCACGGACCGGCGTCGAGAGAAACGACAGATAATCTCGAGAGCCTTACGTTCGGGAGCCGACAGAGAGTATAGTCTACCCCGAGGGGGAGTGGTCCCCGGAAGGAGATCAATAAAACAATCATACGACGGTGAGGAGGAAGAGAGTTGGCTCTGGACCGACTGAAGACCGTGCGTAGATCATGATATTCTCCGCACTCCTGTCAAATCACCAGGTTCCTCCTGAGTAGAGGGACAGAAGAAACAGGAGGGATAGCAGACATTAAACACTTCACATGACAAGAACGTTCCAGGATAGGATAGAATTACTAGACCAATTAATAGAAGGATTATGACATACTAGCCAGGGATGACCCAAAACACAGGTGTAAAAGGTGAACGAAAATCAAAAGGAAATGGTCTCACTGTGGTTACCAGATACTGTGAGGGTTAAAGGTAGTGTCTCACATCTGATACTGGGGAGAGGACTACCATCTAAGGCGAACATGGGCGTGGGCTTCCCTAACTGTCTGAGAGGAATGTCATGTTTCGCGGCCCATGCTTCGTCCATAAAACAACCCTCAGCCCCAGAGTCTATCAAGGCACTGCAGGAAGCAGCCGAACCGGTCCAGCGTAGATGGACCGACAAGGTAGTACAGGATCTTGATGGAGAGACCTGAGTAGTAGCGCTCACCAGTAGCCCTCCGCTTACTGATGAGCTCTGGCTTTTACTGGACATGACATGACAAATGTCCAGCAGAACCGCAATAGAGGCAAAGGCGGTTGGTGATTCTCCGTTCCCTCTCCTTAGTCGAGATGCGAATACCTCCAAGCTGCATGGGCTCAGTCTTCTGAGCCGATGGGAGAGATGGTTGAGATGCGGAGAGGGGAAACACCGTTAACGGCGAGCTCTCTTCCACGAGCTCGGTGACGAAGATCTACCCGTCGTTCTATGCGGATGGCGAGTGCAATCAAAGAGTCCACGCTGGAAGGAACCTCCCGGGAGAGAATCTCATCCTTAACCTCAGCGTGGAGTCCCTCCAGAAAAACGGCGAGCAACGCGGCTCGTTCCAGTCACTGGATGCAGCAAGAGTGCGAAACTCTATAGAGTAATCGTTATGGATCGATCACCTTGACATAGGGAAGCCAGGGCCCTGGAAGCCTCCTTCCCAAAAACTGAACGATCAAAACCCGTATCATCTCCTCTTTAAAGTTCTGATAAAACGTTAGAACACTCAGCCCTTGCCTCCCAGATAGCTGTGCCCCCACTCCCGAGCCGACCAGTAAGGAGTGATATGAACGTAAGCGATCCGAGCTCTCTCTCTTGAGTATGTGTTGGGCTGGAGAGAGAACACAATATCACACTGGGTGAGAAAGGAGCGACACTCAGTGGGCTGCCCAGAGTAACATGGTGGGTTATTAACCCTAGGTTCCGGAGACTCGGAAGACCAGGAAGTAGCTGTGGCACGAGACGAAGACTCTGAAACTGTCCTGAGAGATCGGAGACTGTGAGCGGCCAGGGTCTCAACGGCATGACGAGCAGCAGACAATTCCTGCTCGTGTCTGCCGAGCATTGCTCCCTGGATCTCGACGGCAGTGTTGCGAGAATCCGTAGTCGCTGGGTCCATTCTTGGTCGGATTCTTCTGTTATGCTGGTGAATGAGGACCCAAAGCGACGTAATAGAAACAGAGTCTTTATTCAAGTCTTAAACAAACAATGATTCTCCTGGATATTATCAAAGGTAAATCCAAAACAGGAAACTGAAACCTCTCGTCAGTAGAGAGGAAACGACTGGAGACGCGACCACAGAACTGCAGGTCGCTTCAGGAAGGCACAGGCCGTAGCTGACATAGACACCTGCTCACACGCAGCATCTGAAGAAGGCAAAAACACGACAGGGCGGAACAAGGACACAGAACAGCAAACATCAAAACAAGAATCCGACAAGGACAGAAGCGGAAAACAGAGGGAGAAATAGGGACTCTAATCAGAGGGCAAAATAGGGGACAGGTGTGAAAGAGTAAATGAGGTCGTTAGGAGAATGAGAAACAGCTGGGAGCAGGAACGGAACGATAGAGAGAGAGAGCGGGAGAGGGGAGAGAGGAGGAGGAGAGAGAGGATAGAAAGAGGGAAAGAACCTAAATACCAAGCAGAGGGAAGCACAGGGACAAGACATGATGATCAAAGACAAAACATGACAATAACTCATCAAAAAAAGAAACGTCCCTTTTTCAGGATCCTGTCTTTCAAAGATAATTCGTGAAAATCCAAATAACTTCACATATCTTCATTGTAAAGGGTAAAAGCACTGTTTCCCATGCTTGGTCAATGAAACATAAACAATTAATGAACATGCACCTGTGGAACGGTCGTTAAGACACTAACAGCTTAGGCAATTAAGGGCACAGTTATGAAAACTTAGGACACTAAAGAGGCCTTTCTACTGACTCTGAAAAAACACCAAAAGAAAGATGCCCAGGGTCCCTGCTCATCTGCGTGAACGTGCCTTAGGCATGCTGCAAGGAGGCATGAGGACTGCAGATGTGGCCAGGGCAATAAATTGCAATGTCCGTACTGTGAGATGCCTAAGACGTCTCTATTTGGAGGTGGAGGGTCCGTCATGGTCTGGGGCGGTGTGTCACAGCATCATCGGACTGAGCTTGTTGTCATTGCAGGCAATCTCAACGTTGTGCGTTACAGGGGAGACATCCTCCTCCCTCATGTGTTACCCTCCTGCAGGCTCATCCAAATCATATCAAATCAAATTGTATTGGTCAAATATACATGGTTAGCAGATGTTAATGCCGAGTGTAGCGAAATGCTTGTGCATCTAGTTCCGACCGTGCAGTAATATCTAACAAGTAATCCAACAATTTCACAACAACTACCTTATACACACAAGTGTAAAGGAAGGAATATGTACATATAAATATATGAATGAGCGATGGCCGTGCGGCATAGGCAAGATGCAGTGGATGGTATAGAGTACAGTAATATACATATGAGATGAGTAATGTAGGGGTGTGTAAACATTATATAAAGTGGCATTGTTTAAAGTGACTAGTGATACATTTATTACATCCAATCTTTATTATTAAAGTTGCTAGAGATTAGAGTCAGTATGTTGGCAGCAGCCACTCAATGTTAGTGATGGCTGTTTAGCAGTCTGATGGCCTTGAGATAGAAGCTGTTTTTCAGTCTCTCGGTCCCAGCTTTGATGCATCTGTACTAACCTCGCCTTCTGGATGATAACGGGGTGAACAGGCAGTGGCTTGGTGGTTGTTGTCCTTGATGATCTTTTTGTCCTTCCTGTGACATCCGGTGGTGTAGGTGTCCTGGAGGGCAGGTAGTTTGCCCCGGTGATGCGTTGTGCAGACCTCACTACCCTCTGGGAGAGCCTTACGGTTGTGGGCAGCGCAGTTGTTGTACCAGGCGGTGATACAGCCCGACAGGATGCTCTTGATTGTGCATCTGTAAAAGTGTGTGAGTGTTTTCGGTGACAAGCCAAATTTCTTCATTCTCTCTGAGGTTGAAGAGGCGCTGTTGTGCCTTCTTCTCCACGCTATCTGTGTGGGTGGACTATTTCAGTTTGTCCGTGATGTGTACGCCGAGGAACTTAAAACTTTCCACCTTCTCCACTACTGTCCGGTCGATGTGGATAGGGGGGTGCTCCTCTGCTGTTTCCTGAAGTCCACAGTCATCTCCTTTGTTTTGTTGACGTTGAGTGTGAGGTTATTTTCCTGACACCCACACTCCTCCCTGTAGGCCGTCTCGTCGTTGTTGGTAATCAAGCCTACCACTGTAGTCGTCTGCAAACTTGAAATGATTGAGTTGGAGGCATGCATGGCCACGCAGTCATGGGTGAACAGGGAGTACAGGAGAGGGCTGAGAACACACCCTTTGTGGGACCCCAGTGTTGAGGAGGTGGAGATGTTGTTTCCTACCCTCACCACCTGGGGGCAGCCCGTCAGAAAGTCCAGGACCCAGTTGCACAGGGCAGGGTCGAGACCCAGGGTCTCAAGCTTAATGACGATTTTGGAGGGTACTATGGTGTTAAATGCTGAGCTGTAATCGATGAACAGCATTCTTACATAGTTCTTCCTCTTGTCCAGATGGGTTAGAGCAGTGTGCGGTGTGATTGCGTCGTCTGTGAACCTATTGGGGTGGTAAGCAAATTGCAGTGGGTCTAGGGTGTCAGGTAGGGTGGAGGTGATATGATCCTTGACTAGTCTCTCAAAGCACTTCATGATGACGGAAGTGAGTGCTTCGGGGGATAGTCGTTTAGCTCAGTTACCTTAGCTTTCTTTGGAACAGGAACAATGGAGGCTCTCTTGAAGCATGTGGGACCAGCAGACTAGGATAGGGATTGATTGAATATGTCCGTAAACACACCAGCCAGCTGGTCTGCGCATGCTCTGAGGATGCGGCTAGGGAAGCCGTCTGGGCCGGCAGCCTTGCAAGGGTTAACACATTTAAATGTTTTACTCACGTTGGCTGCATTGAAGGAGAGCCCACAGGTTTTGGTAGCGGGCCGTGTCAGTGGTACTGTATTGTCCTCAAAGCGAGTAAAGAAGTTGTTTAGTTTGTCTGGGGAGCAAGACGTCGGTGTCCACAACGGGGCTGGTTTTATTTTTGTAATCTGTGATTGACTGTAGACCCTGCCACATACGTCTCGTGTCTGAGCCGTTGAATTGTGACTCTATTTTGTCTCTATACTGATGCTTAGCTTGTTTGATTGCCTTGCGGAGGGAATAGCTACACTGTTTGTATTTGGTCATGTTTCCGGTCGCCTTGCCATCAATCGCACTTTCAGTTTTGCGCAAATGCTGCCATCAATCCACGGTTTCTGGTTGGGGAAGGTTTTAATAGTCACCGTGGGCACAATATCGATGCACTTGCTAATAAACTCGCTCACCGAATAAGTGTATACATCAATGTTGTTGTCTGAGGCTATCCGGAACATATCCCAGTCCACGTGATCGAAGCAATCTTGAAGCGTGGAATCAGATTGGTCGGACAAGCATTGAACAGACCTTGGCACGGGCGTTTCCTGTTTAAGTTTCTGTCTGTAGGCTGTGAGCAACAAAATGGAGTCGTGGTCAGATTTGCCGAAAGGAGGGCGAGGGAGGGCTTTGTATGCGTCACGGAAGTTAGAGTAGCAATGATCCAGAATGCTGCCAGCCCGGGTCACGCATTCGATATGCTGAATTTAGGGAGCCTTGTTTTCAGATTAGCTTTGTTAAAATCCCCAGCTACAATAAATGCAGCCTCAGGATATGTGGTTTCCAGTTTACATAGAGTCCAATGATGTTCTTTCATGGCCGTCAAGGTGTGTGCTTGGGGGATATACACGGCTGTGATTATAATCGAAGAGAATTCTCTTGGTAGATAATGCAGTCGGCATTTGGTCGTAAGGAATTCTAGGTCAGGTGAACAAAAGGACTTGAGTTCCTGTATGTTGTTATGATCACACCACGACTTGTGAATCATAAGGCATACACCCCCATCCTTCTTCTTACCGAAGAGATGTTTGTTTCTGTCAGCAAGATGCATGAAGAAACCGGGTGGCTGTACCGACTTTGTTAATGCATCCCGAGTGAGCTATGTTTCTGTGAAACAGAGAATGTTTCTATCTCTGATGTCTCTCTGGAAGGCAACCCTTGCTCGAATTTCGTCTACCTTGTTGTCAAGAGACTGGACATTGGCGAGTAGTATACTCGGGAGTGGTGAGCGATGTGCCCATCTACGGAGCCTGACCAGAAGACCTCTCCGTCTGCCCCTTCTGCGGCGCCGTTGTTTTGGGTCGCCTACTGGGATCCGATCCATTGTCCTGGGTGGTGGTCCAAACAGAGGATCCACTTTGGGAAAGTCGTATTCCTGGTCGTAATGTTGGTAAGTTGACGTTGCTCTTATATCAATAGTTCTTCCCGGCTGTATGTAATAAGACTTAAGATTTCCTGGGGTAAAAGTGTAAGAAATAATACATAAAAAAACTAAATACAGCATAGTTTCCTAAGAACGCGAAGCGAGGCGACCATCTCTGTCGGCGCCAGCCATACTGACATGACCCTCCAGCATGACAATGCCACCAGCCATACTGCTCATTCTGTGCGTGATGTTCTGCAAGACAGGAATGTCAGTGTTCTGCCATGGCCAGCGATGAGCCCGGATCTCAATTCCATTGAGCACGTCTGGGACAGGTTGGATCGAAGGGCGAAGGCTAGGGCCATTCCCCCCAGAAATGTCGGGGAACTTGCAGGTGCCTTGGTGGAAGAGTGGGGTAACATCTCAAAGCAAGAACTGGCAAATCTGGTGCAGTCCATGAGGAGGAGATGCACTGCAGTACTTAATGCAGCTGCTTTCTTCAGGAAAACATTATTCCATTTCTGTTAGTCACATGTCTGTGGAACTTGTTCAGTTTATGTCTCAGTTGTTGAATCTTGTTATGTTCATGCAAATATTTACACATGTTAAGTTTGCTGAAAATAAACGCAGTTGACAGTGAGACGTTTCTTTTTTTGCTGAGTTTCTATATTTTGCATGGGCTGCATCTCAATCCACCAAATCCACTGATATCAGCCTTCCGCATCTGCAGTGAAAGGTGACACAGCAACAGAGGTGTTTTTCAGACCATGAGACATCCCGAAAATTGATCTTCTCACGAAAACGTCTGCAGCATCTGAAGGGTTTAGCCTATAAATTATTTTGACCCCTCTATGGAAAGGTGAGTCTCTCACGAACACGTGCATGTCCTCTGAAGGAAGCCCAGTACCAGTAAAACAATGAATGGAAGTATATATGGAAGTAGTTTAGTGCCAAATATTTTTTTATATACATTTTTAATACCTAAAGGGGTCCAATGGCTAAATGATCCGTGGTATGACCCCTCCGTAGTAGGCTGTACTGCATAATGAAACAAGGTATACAGATGTCGGTTTGCTACTGCAGGTAAATAATCCTGCAGAAACAGGAAATGTGAATTATAACGTGGATAATCATTCATTAAAAAGAATTCTAGAGTTGATACATTTTCTGTTAGGGCAAATCAAGTCTTACATTTTAAAGTGGAAATTAAACTTTAGAAGCCTTTTTAAACCCTAAATACACCACAAGTTTGCATTTCCTGCTGTGCAGAAGAATTCACAGCAGAAAAAGAGTGATCAAATTAAGATCCAACATTTGTAGTAAGCTAGTGTTTTGAGGGTGGACTGACTGTATTATTTGACATTAATACTGGTTTTATGCAACAACAAAAAACTTAGAGAGCGCAAACTTAGAGCGCGCAAGGACGGTTCATGTCATGCAGGTTCAGGTAGACTACACCGGACAATACGGACAATACATTTTTTCCCCCTGGCACCACAGGATCATTGATTGGATAGGCAGCCACATAGACATGTCACGTATTCAGGTGAAAAATCTGTTGAGGCACTTAACCCTAATTGCTCCTTTAAGTCGCTCTGGATAAGAGCATCTGCTAAAAAACTGTTCATAATGCAATTAGCCATATCTGCCAGGCTCCGCCTTGTGATTGATGGCCCGATGGATTAGTATGTATATTATGCACTCCGATAGTTGCATTTAGTGTGTGTGTCCATGCATATTATCTAGGGAAGCAAGGTAGAATGAGAACACAGGCATAAGGCTTTGCGTGTGAAATCTACAGTGCAAGCTGTGAATGTATGACTCGTCATTCTTAGTGTAGGCCTGTATTATAATCACAGACCAGGTGATAAGGAAGGACATGATATCTTGTTAAGTTATGTGTTCCCAGTGGATTCAGCCTATTAGAGTATGTGTATCAAAATCACGGTGCAACACTTGCAGTAATGTGAATTATACGTGGAATCATTCACCTTGTCGCCCTCTCTCTTCCTCTCTCGCTCTCTCTCCCTCTCTCTCTCTTTCACTACCCCCTCTCTCTATACCACTCACTCTCTCTATCCATCTCTCTCTCCCCCTTTTCTCTCTGCGTTGTCTATTCAGCTCATCCATTTCTACCTGTCGATCATCTATGACCTACTTTGAGACAGATTTCCCTGCTGTATTGTGCGTCATGTTACTAAGTGTGAGAATAAGCCCTTATCCAACAGAGATGTATCCACAGCATCTAACTGACTGGCATCGACCAACCTCTGTATTCATTGTGCATTAGTTACGTTAATTGCTGCTGCACTTCCTATCTACCCCAGCTGATTCATGCTTGCACACAAACGTACGCACACGCACATGCACACACACACACTATCTTCTCTAAACCGCCTAGCAGTACATTTACCCACTGCTCCATTTTGAGATTGAGGAAGATGCGAGACACTTCAGAAATGTGATTCCCACAAACAAATTCATGTTTGCATAATGATTATAAGCAAAGGACAAACACACCAGGCAAACTACACAGAGACATGTGCACTGGAGTCCGTTAAGCAGATCTAACTTTGCAATGTCATACGATATGGCAGATACAGCTCTCTCCTTGGGCTGAGCTTGGCTCCGTTTGCCCTTTCAGAATGAGACTGGTTGATGTATTCTACTGGGAGATGTGACACAGAAAAACGTGTGGTGGGAAAAAGAGAGACTATTTTTGTATCGGACTCACTCGTGCCAGTGTTCAGGCTGTGTTTAGTTGGGTGAACAAATTGTCGAAGAAAGCCAGGGTGCATTGTTTGTGTTCGGCTGGAAGCTGCCTCTTTATGGTGGTCTGAGTCTCGTCATGCGAGTCTAATGCCCCCCGACCCCTCTTCTCTCTGTATGTGTGTGAGACTGAATGAGGAGGAACAGAAACACACGTGACAGGTTGGAGAGGAGGGGGGGAGAGAGAGAGAGAGAGAGAGAGAGAGAGACCTATCTGCCATATACATGTGATGATGTGCCTCACATGTTTGTATATTTGTATTTGCGTGTGTGGTGGTGGACTGGAGAAGAGTTGGGGTAGGAGCAAAATATATGTTTTTAGTGAACGTGTGTGTGTATAGGGGTTTAGTGTGCATGTAGGGGCGAGTGTGTGTGTGGTGGGGGTAGTGTGTGTGGTGTATGGGGAGGTAGTGTGGTGTGGGGGGGTAGTATGTGTGTGTATGGAGGGTAGTGTGTGTGTATGGGTGGGTAGAGTGTGTGTATGGGGGGGTAGTGTGGTGTGGGGGGTAGTATGTGTGTGTATGGGGGGGGTAGGTGTGTGTGGGGGTAGTATGTGTGTGTATGGGGGGGTAGTGTGTGTGTATGGGTGGGTAGAGTGTGGTGGGGGGGTAGTGTGTGTGGGGGGGTAGTGTGTGTGTGTGTGTGTGGGGGGGGTATGTGTGTGTATGGGGGGTAGTGTGTGTATGGGTGGGTAGGTGTGTGTGGGGGGTAGTATGTGTGTGTATGTGGGGGTAGTGTGTGTGTATGGGTGGGTAGTGTGTGTATGGGGGGTAATGTGTGTGTGAGGGGGTAGTATGTGTGTGTATGGGGGGGTAGTGTGTGTGTATGGGTGGGGTAGTGTGTGTATGGGGTTAGTGGGTGATGTGGAGGGGGGGTAGGTGTATGTATGGGGGGTAGTGTGTGTGTATGGGGGTAGTGTGTGTGGGGTGGGTAGTTGTGTGTGTAGGGGGGTAGTGTGTGTGTGGGGGTAGTGTTGTGTATGGGGTAGTGTGTGTTGTGTGGGGGTAGTATGTGTGTGTGGGGGTAGTGTGCTTGATGGGGGGTTATGTGTGTGGGGGTAGTGGTTGTTATGGGTGGGTGTAGAGTGTGTGTGGGGGGGTAGTGTGTGTGGGGTGGGTAGTGTGTGTGTGTGTGGTGGGGGGTATGTGTGTGTATGGGGGTAGTGGTGTATGGGTGTTGGTAGTGTGTGATGGGGGGTAGTTATGTGTGTGTATGTGGGGTAGTGTGTAGGTGAGTAGGTGTGTGTAGGTGGGGGGGTAATGTGTGTGTATGGGGTAGTATGTGTGTGAAGGGGGGGGTAGTGTGTGTGTGTGTGGGGTAGTGTGCGGGTATGGGGGGGTAGTGTGTGTGTGTGTGTGTGTGCGTGTCCTTTTGTTGGTGTGTTAGAGAGAGAGAGACAGAGAGGGAGATACGGATAGAGGAAGCTATGCATTTTGAATGTAGCTATTTGTATTTGTATTAGTGAGCCAGAACATGGCCTGCAGCACAGTCATGTTCTGTTGTTCTGCCTCGGAGTACTAAACATTCATTCAGAATCAACATTCATGCATTCAGTGTCTGCAGACACTGCTGATCTCCTGCTAACTAGTCCAAAAGGCATAATTCATGCTGCATTTTCTTGCTCTCTTTGTCGCTCTCTCCTCTCATGTCTTTTCCCTCTCTGAATGGGATCATCCCCTCAACACAGCTCTGTTCGGGTTTTGTCATATATTTTGTATCTATTCCTGCTCGTTAGTCCTCACAGTAGTGCAACGAGAGAGAGACAGAGAGAGACAGAGAGGATACAGAAATACAGAGAGAGAGAGAGGATCTGTCTATCCTGCCTCCCAGCTGAAGACAGGGTGAACCCCCTGTTGTTTGCCATTACAAGCTGTTTAATATGAACCAATTACTATTTAAGAAGAAAATGAAGCGTGATTAAAGATTACAGTGCAGGTTTAGATTGTTTTCCTTAATGAGAAAAGGAAAACAGGGGTGGGTTGAAAGAAGTTAATTACATTGTACTTCACCTAAATCATGAAACATGATTTAGCAAGAGAGTTTGCCTGTCTGATCCATGACTAAACTTACCTCTCAGTCCTATCCCTATCCAAACACCTGAAACACAACCAGACACACTGATGGACAGAACATCAGTGAAATCACAGACTGTATGTAAGAAAAATATATTGATATATTATAAATCATATAATGAATAACATAATAATGAAATACACCTAAAATACTGAGTCAGTCTGACATCAAACTAGATACAATGCACGCACAGTTACTGTATAAACTCTCATATTGGGAATGAACATAAATTGACAGTCACAGATTAGACACAACCCGTTGGAAATAAACAATGTAATCAGAGATGCACTTTGAGACCACTACAGTGCTGTACTCTACTACTGAGACAGAGATGCCAAGTCGTACTGAGTCGTACTGAGATAAGACAGTAATTAGATCCATAGAGACAGACAGACAGACAGACAGACAGACAGACAGACAGACAGACAGACAGACAGACAGACAGACAGACAGACAGACAATGACGCACATACGCACGTACGCGCACTTAAGCAAGCACACACACAAACACACACACATACACACACGCACACATACACGGATGCACACATACACACATGCACACGCACACATACACGCACGCACACACTCACACACGTTCTGAGATCATTAGAGACTTAGACACAGACCCTGACACTGACGCTGATGCTCTTTGACAGGCCTATTTCCCAAGATTCACCACTTCACACTGTCATTTGTCACTAAGAGCTGTTCAATTAGTGAACAATTCCAATCAGGAGAGTCATTTGTTTTTTAGAGAGAGAGGGAGAAAGGGGGATGGCTGAGAGACAGAGAGAAAGTGATTTGGGTGTGCTGCTGTAGTGGATTCAGATCAGAAACACTGCAAGCACTTGCAGAAGACAATCAAATCAAATCGGATTTGTCACGTGCCAYATGCAACAGGTTACCATGAAATGCTTACTTACAAACCCTTAACCAACAATGCAGTTCAAGAAATAGAGTTAAGAAAATATTTACTAAATTAACTAAAGTAAAAAATAAAATAAAAAGTAACACAATAAAATAACAGTAACGAGGCTATATACAGGGGGTACCGGTACTGAGTCAATGTGCGGGGGTACAGGTTAGTCGAGGTAATTTGTACATGTAGGTATGGGTAAAGTGACTATGCATAGATAATAAACAGCGAGTAGTGTCGTGTAAAATTGCAAGATTATGTTATAATGCTTGTATTGCATAATATGTTTATGTGATATACGTGTCTATTAGAATGTATTTCTAATAGACTCTAGTGTTGGTAGTTGCATTTCTTCCCTCAGCTGGGGCTCAGTCACTTGGGGCCCAGAGAGGGGAGAGGTCAGGCTTGTCTTTCACATATCCCTGGTGCTATGCAGAATATCAGAAAGGGAAGAGGACAGGATGGAACATTGTCTTCATATGTGAATCTGTTAAACCATGTGAAGGGATGGCGTGATTAAGGGGGAACCAATTACTTGTCTCCACAATGTCTGTGCGCAAGTCACTCCCTCCTTTGGCATTGGGGGGAGGTGTATTGCAGTGTCTGGAACCATTGTATGTCCTCTCTGATGTTGCACGTATCCTGGGATAGTGTATGACATAGAGGCTCACTCCCCTCAGTGAGCTTGTCCAGGAGTGGTGTCAAGAGGGGGTTTACTTGAGATGGGAGTATCTAGAGTTGACAATTGATTTATGCCATTGGATGAGTTGGTGTTTTTGTGCTATGAAGTACCAGGAACGAGATTAGAACCTCATCTTAGGGACCAAACTGAACGATAGCCAGATAGCATTCGCTATAAATTAAGGGATACTCCTCTCTCAAGTAAAAGTCTTTCTTTGTGAACTGTTCCTAAGATCTGTGGTTCGTGATGTAGGTTGAGAGGGGTGTATCTTGGCTATAAAAGATCTTTGTACTTTTGTGTTGTCACTTTCAATGGTTCATTAGAAATGGCGCATCATTGAAAGTCATTGCTAATGCAAAGCTCTTATTATTATTAAAGATGTAGTTTAAGTATAACTCTGACTGGTGTGTGAAGTTTGTAACTCTCCTCATTTAGTAATGCAGAAATTAGCCACCACAGTAGCAGCAGTGTAAAAACAAAGGGGGGGGGGGGGGGGGGGGGMGGTTAATGTAAATAGTCCGGGTGGCCATTTGATTAATTGTTCAGGAGCCTTATGGCTTGTGGTAGAAGCTGTTAAGGAGCCTTTAGGAACTAGACTTGGCTCTCCGGTACCGCTTGCCGTGCGGTAGCAGAGAAAACAGTCTATGACTGGTGTGGCTGGAGTCTTTGACCATTTCATGGGGGTTCTCGTGTGTATATGTGTGTGCGTGTGCGTGTGCGTGTGTGTGCGTGTGTGGGCACACTAAGTATGTGTGTGGGAACACTAACACTTAACACAAAGGGCTTCTTGTTCCCAGGAGAAAAGAAGTGAAAAACAGGTAAAGCCTCTTTTTCCATCTGCTAGTGGTTTTCTCTCCCTCTTAATCAGCACCTCTTCATTTCCTTTTAACGTGTTATCCTCTAGTCCTGTGTGTGCGTGTGCGCGTGTGTAAAACCTACCCAAGCACATACGTCTTTATCATGTCGTTTGTTCTCGCTCCCAGTTAGTATATTTTTATCCCCCTCTAGTTAAAGAGGTGTGTGAGATTTCTGTTAGCCAGTGTGAGATGTGTGAGATGAGATGTAGCTAGTGTCCAGGATTGGCTTTAATTGTGTGTTTGTGGTCTCCGTCTGTGGGGAGAGGATGGATGACAGAGCTGTTGGCTCAGCCAGCTAGCTGTATTATATTTTCACATCACTCCTTTCACTCCTGAGGGCCTCAGCACAACCATAGGCTGAAATAAGCAATCTTTTTGTATTGTGGAACTATTCACTTGATACCCCCAGTCGGACAGTGTGATGATAGGTTGCCCCTGTTATTAAGTGTCTCTCAATAGCTCCATCTCCCCTTTCTATACCTGACGCACATAACTCTTCCAACTTCTGTTCATCCCCCCAGCTCCCCAACACAGCCACTCAAATAAATGTGATTCCTGTCAGGCCAAATGGGTCTGGCCAATCCAGACAATGGCTGTCGATGGTGAGAGAGAATATTTCCTTACCTGCCGACCAGACCGGGAGAGGAGGGAAGGGGGAGGGAGGAGAGGAAAAAGAGAAACATAATCGCCTTTTAACAGCCAGTGAGTCACCACGTTTGGAGGTTTTGTTTTCTGCTGTTTTCTCCTGAGCCAGACGGCCGCTCCTCAGGGGGGAAAAGACTGCAGTCTTTCTGACCCTCCACTGAAAGGGTCTGTGGTTAACACAGCACAGTATTGCACAGGCAAATAGAAACACAACGGCAACACACACACACACAAAAGCATAGAGGCACGCACACACGCACGGCAGGTCTCACGCACACARACTCACTTACTTCCCCTACCCACTCTCTTCCACTAAAAGATCATCTCTGTAAAATTTGAAAAATAAGGGTCCATTCATAGCACGTCTCCCTGTTGACAGGCAGTAGTTCCTCTCTCATTGGAGTTATTCATAGACAAAAGACACAAGGAGAAACAAGCAGAACACACACCTGGGGTTTGGTATTGCAGCAGACTAGTAAGTGCTGATCAGTTTTGTCTTTTAGATCATAATAAATCAGATGATATGGACAGGCAGGATATMATCCTAGATCAGCTACTCAGAGATGAGTTGTGACTACAGGCCCAGGAGTTCTAGAGACACACAGGGCCACATGTCACGGCCGTTTAAAGGAGTGGACCAAGGCATAGCTTTTTAAGCGTACATACTTCTCTATTTAACGATGTCGCCAACAAAACAATAAATATCCAACCGACACGTGCCGCCAACGTAGTGCATCCAGGCAACTAAACATGGACAACTACCCACAAAACCAACATGGAAAATGGCAACCTAAATAGGCTCCCCAATCAGAGACAACGATAAACAGCTGTCTCTGATTGGGAACCCATTCAGGCCACCATAAACCTACATACCCCTAGACAATTCAAAATCCCCATAGATAACCAAAAACCCTAGACAAGACAAAAAACCTAGACAATACAAAAACTAAACAAACCACCCTTGTCACACCCTGACCTAACCAAATAATAAAGAAAGCAAATATAACTAAAGTCAGGGCGTGACACCACAGAACCAGAGATTCTTATCAAAACTATGTCACAGAAAGACAGAAGTACAAAAACACTTGAAGAACAAGAGAGAGGGACACTAAAAAAAGTTCTGTAGTCAATGAATGATTATAAATGACTTACTTAATGATGCCCTATTACAGAGCACTGATTAACAAACAGCCATCTCCTTCAAAGAAAGGCAAAGACACAGAGAGGGCAAAATAGGTGTTTTCTCTTAATCACTGTCTATTGCCCCTTTTTTAGGCAGTTAAAGAAGGAGAAAGAAAGAGAGAGAGGGAGAGAGCGATAAAGAGAGAGAGAGCAAGAGAAAGAGAGAGKGTGTGTGAGCTTCAACGTGATCTATGACATCACTAACTCCCCCATATCTATCAAATTAAATGTCCTTGATTCCACAGGCTCTCTCTATTGTGTCGGCTCCCACATTATCCAGCAGAAACGTATCTCCATCATTTCACTGATCTTCATCAGGAGTTACAGGCTCGGCTCTCAACCTACCTCTCCCTCTCTATTCTCCTAATAGGGAATCAGCCAGGCTGTGATCGGGGTTGTGAGGTCCTTAGACTGAGAACACAATGAAAAGACCAATGAATGACTTGTGACATTTCACATTCCGAACGTTGCCGTGTCATTTCCTGCTTCATCCAGAAATATTTCCTCTACATTTTCACTCTCCAACACGTCCGTTTCCTTCAAATACAATTGAGGCTAAGTCGTGGTTGGAGGGCATTTTAAATGAACTTCTCGGAGAGTGCGGGGGGCTTCTTCTTGGGAAATGAAATTGCAGTCACTCTCTGGCCTTTCAGTGATGTGGCTGAGTGCATATTAATGGTCAGAGACACGTGCTGCACTGGAGGTTTAGTAACACGAACAGAGCCACATTCTGATGACAAGAGTTCACTCAAATGTTCCTCGTTATATGGCCTCTCTGTCTTTCTATCGRTCTCTGTCCATCTCTCTCTCTCTCCTCCCGCTGTCTCTTTCTCTCTCTCTCCCTCTCGCTCTCGCTCTCTCTCTATTTTTCTCTTTATTAATCTCTCTCTTTTTCTATTTCCCTCTCTCCCCTTATGACCCTAACAACAACCAAAACATCCTTGCAATGTTCTCCCGTCAGATTCCAAACGAGACTCAAGCATTAATTGATGGATCTTTTCCTCAGATCCATTTCGTGTGATGGCACTAACGAGGCTGAATCATCCAATTAATGGCCGTGTTCCACAGGACCATTTAGGATGGCTTTTGTTGAAATGCACCAGGAGTAGGACATGACGTTGCTATTCAGTGAGCCAACTCTCTCTCTCTCTCTGTTGGTTGGATGGATGCATTCATGGGAGGATAACATTCATTTTTCGCTCTGCACTCATTCCTAACGCCACACATGTATTGTATGTGCTCACACTAAGAGAGATTTTTAAAAAAAGGGGGGGGTGGTACAGAGAGAGCGAGAAAGGGAGAGAGAGAGGATGAGAGAGGAAGAAGAGAGAGAAGAGAGAGAGAGAGAGAGAGTGGGAAAGAGAATGTGAGAGTGAAAGAGAGAGAGAGTTGAGGGAGAGAGGGAGAGAGTGATCTTTTGCAGAGCATCTGAGTATCTGAGTATCTGAGAAACACTATTTTCACACCCAAACCATTTTTCTCAAGTTCTCAAGTKCTCCTTGTCCTGTGAAAGAGAGGTGTGAAGGTTTCTTTAGTCTTGTGTATGTGTGTGTGTGTACTCGAGGAAAGGCTTTTTCTCCCTGTTGATAACAAATGTATAACACGTACACAGGTACATTATCACACCTTTTCTCACACGTACAGATGCACACCTGCTAATGCTGTGTGAATGAGGAAATTCTGGTCTCCCTAGACAGATGTTGCCTCCCACAATGTAAACAATGTTCCAGCATATATGTCTGCTGACAACACCAGCATCGGTTGGGCAGACAGGCAGAGGTGAAAATCCATCCAGAGCCTTTATTTCTGAGGGGATTCTWTTTCACCAGCACAATTCCTGGCCACATTTTAAACCCCACGCACCTAAACTTGTGATTTGTTGGYTGAGTTGTCTGTCTGAAGAGCACCGTCCCAGAATAGTTGTTCTACCCTTAAGTAGTGCGTGCGTGAGTGGTGTAAAATGAGAGAAGGTGATACTCGCGTCTAGCGAGTTGCAGGCACCGAGGCCCAGCATGATGACTCAATCACGTTTTATGACACCCCGGATGGCTGACCATATGCTGGCTATCACAAGAGTCAAACACACTTTATCCGTGGTTTTCTCTGGGGCAGGACATTCCCAAAGACCCTGAAAGAATGGACACCGTTAGAGATGTTAGTGTGTGAATTAAATTGTCATGTTTGGTTTGTTTCAGGAGTTCATGAAGCATTGCACATTTGTTTGTTTTATTGTACTGTAAGTGCTATGGATTTCTTTTTACAGAGTTACTACGGTAATCTGTTCAAAGAGATAGTGACACAGATTTAAATGGAAATATATATATATATATATATATATTTAACCTTTATTTTGGCAGCGAAGAAACACAAGAAAAATAAGAGTTGTGATGATTCAATTCAAGAATACCTGTGGTGTTTTTATGGCTTTTGTTTATTGTTTTGGCCAAACAAAGTGATGTTAATTAGATGATGGGAGTTACTGAGATGTGGCTCTCTGGGAAGAATACAATTGGGGTTGAAACTCTGTTTATATCAAGTTTCAGGTATGACCCAGATGCAGACAGTGTCGAAGAAACAAAAGTTTATTTCTAATACAGGGACAGGCAAAAGACAGGTCAAAGGCAGGCAGGGGTCAGTCATCCAGAGAGGGTCAAAGGGTTCAGAACAGCAGGCAGTCTCAGGGTCAGGGCAGGCAGAAGGGTCAAAACCCGGGAAGGAAACAGGAGCAAGAACCAGACAGGAGCAGGGGAAGAAACGCTGGTAGGTTTCACGAACAAAACGAACTGGCAACAGACAAACAGAGAACACAGGTATAAATACACAGGGGATAATGGGGAAGATGGGCGACACCTGGAGGGGGGTGGAGACAAGCACAAAGACAGGTGAAACAGATTAGGGTGTGACAGTTTATGGAGACACTGTAATGCAATCTCCTGGTATAAGCAGTTATGCCATAGTTTTAGACTAATAGGTTATTTCATATATTTATATGTTTGAAATGTTGTTAGCAAGCTTCCTGTGTGTATCAGACACACAGTGCTTTTCTCTTAGAGATGATTCTGAACTGAAGACACATCTAACCATATACGCCTTAGCCTATTGGTGATAGTAATTTAGTCTTTTGTATTTCCTCACGTATTTCACCTACACTGGAATTGTTTGAGTGCCTAATAAATCGTATTAGTTGATTTGAGTAATGCATTCCTGGTTTTGATTGACTATTCATTATTTTGTATTGGTGAATGTTATCTACACTAAACACATTGCATTAGAATATGCARAGGTTCCAACCTTACATCTCTGGCTAATATAGACTTGATAAATTAAAGCTGGCACTATGATCGCTATAAACAGCTCATGGGTCCTATAAGCCTCTAAATAGACACATTAAGTTATCTTAGAACAAATGTAATTATAGTATCCGAGTGTTGATACGAAGACTCGCAAGCTGGCTAGATTCATCGGTGCAAATTTATGGACTATAGCATTTTATTCACATATGAATAAAATGTATTATTATTCAACATCATTTTCTCCTCAACTACGTGTATGTGTATCTGTGTCTGTATGTGTCTTTATGTCTGTTTGTGTGTGTGTATGCGTGTGTGTGTGTGCCTCTCCTGAGTGTAGAAAAGACACTGAAGCAGATTATAAAAAGATCTGTTTCTGACACAGAAATAATTTGTATTCCGCTGAAGACATCACACAAGTGACGCATTGGTATACACACATAACACCTGAGTAGACAGACAGACAGACATGGCTGTACAGAGCATTCAACACTATCAAGGACGGAGATAATGGCACCCTATTCCCTATTTAGTGCACAAATTTTGACCAGGCCCCATAGAGTAGTCTACTATACAGAAAATAGGGTGCCATGGCCTCTGTGACTAGTGTGGGCTGTGCAGCTCAGTAATAACAGCTGAGGTACCGTGTGTCTCAGTTGGTAACGGCAGGATTGTGGGTTCGATTCCCACAGGGGACCAGAATGAAAATGGATGCATTCACTACTGTAAGTTGCTCTGGATAAGATGTTAAATGTAAAAATGTGTCATGCATATCTTATACACGTGTTGAGCTGAGATGCTATGTGGGGTGTTGTGACCTGCAAGAGGATCTTAAGCAGCAGAGAAATGATCAAATATAAATGCTTTTATAGGTTCAATAGTCTCACTCACTCATCTTCGTTCTCCTTGGAGAATATCGCCTCCACGTATGGATCTCCATGACGTCCTATCCTGGGCCAGGTCCCAGGCTGATGTCGTGTTGAGTCCCGGGTGAGGAAGGGCATCCTCCAACTGGTCGGAGCACCTGGCTCTCGGTCTTCCTCTTGGACGTGGCCAGTTGGGGGATGGCTCCTTGAGGATAAGAGCGGGCTCCAGAGGTGGGTTTGATCTAACCAGGTGAGCAAACAGTCGGCGTCGGGAGGCTCTGACCAGGGAGGAGAGAAGGGGTTGGTCCGTCTTTCGCCTTATTGTGGAGTTTGGGATGTAGTCATGGCATGCTATGCCCAGTATGCGGCGGAGGCATTTGGCATCAAAGGCATCCAGATGTGGTGTGCGGTCCATGGTGAGGGTCCATGCTTCTGATCCATACATCAATCAGATAGCGTGCAGTTCAATAGGGTATAAATCACAGGAGGTTGGTGGCTCTTTAATTAGGGAGAACAGGCTCGTAGTAATGGCTGGAGCAGAATACAGTAAGTGGAATTCTATGTTTGAGATGCCATTCCATTTGCTTCGTTCCGGCCATTATTATGAGCCGTCCTCCCCTCAGCAGCCTCCTGTGGTATAAATAAGTAGCGAAAAGTGAGTGCTTACAAAAATGTGTGTGTATATGTTTGTGTGTCCACATACCTACAAATGATGCACCAACTTGTTCCTGTAAGGATAGGACAACATGAGCAGCACTAACAGTGTCCCTGCGGACAACCAGTCGACTACACTAAGAGAGTCTGCTTTCCCCGCACGCCTAAACTGAGTTAATTAGCCAATGCTGATCCTCCTTCATTCTTACTCATCTATTCAGGTTCAGGTGCCATGGAAAGGGTTTGGAGAGCTGTTAGAGTCCATACTTAATATGAGACACAGGTACCATTAGGTAAATATAGCAGGGTTGTGTGGCCTTGCTCTCGAGTCGCTGAATATTTCTTTGACAAAAGTGGATCTGACTTCTGCGCTAGCTAGCCTGACGATTGGTCAGAATGGGACAGATTCAGGGTGCATTCGTCAGGGCAAAGCATTGTGAAACGCTCAGATCACCGTTTTTGATCACCCTGTTGCAGGAGAACTTTCCTGCAATGCAGGTAATGTAAAACTTGTAGTGTACTGTATTTGAGGTTTAAAAAGGCTTCTGAAGTTTGGAATTTCCACTTTGAAATGTAAGACTTGATTTTCCCTTAAGACAAATGTATCAGCCCGTACAAAAATGTCCATTAATTATAATCTACATAATAATTCACATTTCCAGTGGCTGATTATTTTCCTGCTGTGGAAAAAGGACTCAAATTAACTTCTCACGAGTCACCAACCCTGATCCGGTAGCACCCCCCAACTCACCCCACTGATTAGCACAGCTAGCAAAGCGTCACAAGTAACTTGTAGCATCTAAATATCATTAAATCACAAGTCCAAGACACCAGATGAAAGATACAGGTCTTGTGAATAAAGCCACCATTTCAGATTTTTAAAATGTTTTACAGGGAAGACAGAATATGTAAATCTATTAGCTAACCACGTTAGCGGAGGACACGATATTTTTACCAGGCAGATTCGGCTAGGCGCCCACGTCCAGTTCACATGCACAACAGATATGATATAAAATCGTAAATTGGGTCTTACTATGGCTGATCTTTCATCAGAATGTTGATCAAAGTGTCCTTTGTCAAGATGAGTCGTTGGTTCCGTTCAGAATTCTTCCTTGCCCACTCCATTTAGCACAGGTACCGGTCGAGTGGCACGAATTTCTCAAACGTAAATACAATCCGACAACGGTACACCGAAAAACTCCCGGAAAAATTCAAATAATCTGATTAAACTATATTGAAAAAACATACATTACGATGATATGGTCACATGTATCAAACAAAATTCGACACGGAGATAGTTTGCATACATAACGCCAGCAAAACAGTACACCAACGCAGCTCAAATTCGAAAATGAAGATGTCCGGAAGTTGTCGGTCACGCCAAAGAAATGGGTCCTATTTCACGTCAGTCCCAGATAAACAAAGAATTTCTCCTCTGACGTCATCTTGACAACCAGAGGAAGGCGAATGAGGTGTGTTTCTGGTCATAGGGGGCACGACCATATATAGGCAGAGCTTTGAAGCCAGCATAACACATCTTGATTTTATGTTCTTGGTCATGGAAAGTGCTGTTGAATGACTTCTGTATCACTCAGAGACAAAATTGAAACGGATTTAGAAACTAGGGATTGTTTTCTTTCCAATGGTATGATTCATATGCATATAGTAAGAGCAATAATTGAATAAGAGGCAGTTTAATCTGTAGAGCAAATTATGCTAATGCGAAAATATTACCCCCTGTATTCTCAAGAGGTTTTAAGATCCTACATCTGAAAATAGGTTATGAAGAACCAACAATCCTCTCTGACATGTAAAAGAAGGAATCATACCAGCTCTGTGACATTTCTATCTGGAACATTCCACATTGTTTTCCTGCTGTACGTGGCCCAGGAGCGTTGTGGTGTCAGCTTAGGTTCCTGACCTCTCCTCACGCTATATGACTGGATGCAGCCAATTGTGAGGAGACAACTCACACTCCATAGAATAGTGTTTTCCTAACTCAGTCCTGGGGACCCCAAGGGACGCACATTTTGGCTTTTGCTGTAGCACTAGACAGCTGATTCAAATAATCAAAGCTTGATGATGAGTTGATTATTGAAATCAGCTGTGTAGTCCTAGGGCAAAAAACAAAACGTGCACCCCTTGGGGTCCCCAGGACCGAGTTTGGGAAACCCTGTCATTGAACAAGATTAATAAGCCAGTTCCATTCTTGCATTTGGAATAGGAGAGGATTAGAGCGAGAGAGAGAGGAGGAAGAACAAAGTGTTCCAAATGTATCACGTCCGTGTGGTAAAAAGCCAATGCATCTTTAGTCCACTAATCTGTGAAACTCTAGGATACTGTATGTGTGTGTGTGTGTGTGCGCTCGTCTCTGCTTCTGTGTGTGTGTGTGTGTGTTCATCTCCCATATTACAAATGAAGTTAATCCCAGTGTGCTACAGTCAGACCTGCTCTGGTTCTGGCTGTCCAATCCAGTGTTCTTCTTTAAAGGAAGATAATACAGAGATTATATGGAGAGTGATAATCTGGAGCTGGTTGATGAGAGAGGGGACCGAGGGCCTGTATGGCCAGCCATGATAAGGCGCCTCTCACCACATGTCTCCTACTATGGTGTCCAAGCCCTGCTTCACACTGCCTGTATCTGTGTCACCCACACATGCAGGAAAGCACTTTAACACATGTAAAAAAACACAGCACTTTAACACACTTCCACCATATACACACACATTGTTATTGTATATCCACTTTCATCTAGGCCTCCCCTGCTGTGTGAGGAATTGCCAACCATGGAAAATTTGCATTTTCAGAAGAATGGGATTCACAAACTTTCCATCACACTACAAAATTAGAACTGTGAGGGTGGATAAAATGCACCTTCCTAGGTGCAGAGGGAGAGTGTCTGGGATTGGCCCAACAATTATCCTACCAAATGTGTCTGGGTTCAGTGAATTCATTGAATATCACTGTCTCCTCATCACAGCAACCAGAAGAAAAGTGTCTCTGTGTGAACAGAACAGGGTCTGTGCTCAAAGGGGCAGCCTATTCCCTATATAATGCACTAGGGCTCTGGTCAAAAGAAGTGCACTATATAGGGGACAGAATGTCATTTTGGCACATATGTGGTGGAGCTGTCATATCAATACAGACATTCTCAGGAGAGGATTAGTCAGCTATATATCAACCCCTACAAACGTTTCCATTAATTATAATCTACAGTTGAAGTCGGAAGTTTACATTCACTTAGGTTGGAGTCTTTAAAACTCGTTTTTCAAGCACTCCACAAATTTCTTGTTAACAAACTATAGTTTTGGCAAGTCGGTTAGGACATCTACTTTATGCATGACACAAGTAATTTTTCCACCAATTGTTCACCGACAGATTATTTCACTTATAACTTATTTTCACTTATAACTCACTGCATCACTACCAAATATGCGCCGACCGAGATGGCCGCCTCGCTTCGCGTTCCTAGGGAACTATGCAGTATTTTGTTTTTTTATGTGTTATTCCTTACATTGGTACCCCAGGTAATCTTAGGTTTCATTACATACAGTCGGGAGGAACTACTGAATATAAGAGCAACGTCAACTCACCATCGTTACAACCAGGAATATAACTCTCCCGAAGAGGATCCTGTGTTTTGCCTTCCACCCAATACAATGGATCTGATCCCAGCCGGTGACCCTAAACAACGACGCCGAAAAAGGGGCAAACGAAGCGGTCTCCTGGTCAGGCTTCGGAGACGGACACATCGCGCTCCACTCCCTAGCATACTACTCGCCAATGTCCAGTCTCTTGACAATAAGGTTGATGAAATCCGAGCAAGGGTAACATTCCAGAGAGACATCAGGGATTGTAACGTTCTTTGCTTCACGGAAACATGGCTCACTCAAGAGACGCTAACGGAGTCGGTGCAGCCAGCTGGTTTCTTCACGCATCGCGCCGACAGAAACAAACATCTTTCTGGTAAGAAGAGGGGCGGGGGTGTATGCCTTATGATCAACGAGACGTGGTGTGATCATAACAACATACAGGAACTCAAGTCATTCTGTTCACCAGATTTAGAGAATTCCTCACAATCAAATGTCGACCGCATTATACTACCAAGGGAATTCTCTTCAGATTATATCACAGCCGTATATCCCCCCCCAAGCAGACACATCGATGGCCCTGAACGAACTTTATCTGACTCTTTGTAAACTGGAAACCACACACCCTGAGGTGCATCATTCACGTAGCTCGGGATTTTAACAAGGCTAATCTGAAAACAAAAACTCCCTAAATTCTATCAGCATATCGATTGTGCTACCAGGGCTGGTAAAACCTTGGATCATTGTTATCTAACTTCCGCGACGCATATAAGGCCCTCCCCCCGCCCTTTCGGAAAAGCTGACCACGACTCCATTTTGTTGCTTCCAGCCTACAAACAGAAACTAAAACAGCAAGCTGCCGCGCTCAGATCTGTTCAACGCTGGTCCGACCAATCTGATTCCACGCTTCAAGACTGCTTCGATCACGTGGATGGAATATTGTCCGCATTGCGTCCAACAACAACATTGATGAATACGCTGATTCGGTGAGCGAGTTCATTAGAAAGTGCATGACGATGTCGTACCCACAGCAACGATTAAAACATTCCCAAACCAGAAACCGTGGATTGATGGCACCATTCGCGTGAAACTGAAAGCGCGAACCACTGCTTTTAACCAGGGCAAGGTGACCGGAAACATGACCGAATACAAACAGTGTAGCTATTCCCTCCGCAAGGCAATCAAACAAGCTAAGTCCCAGTATAGAGACAAAGTAGAGGCGCATATCACAGCTCAGACACAAGAGGTATGTGGCAGTCTAAAGTCACTACGATTACAAAAAAAAAACAGCCCGTCGCGGACCAGGATGTCTTGCTCCCAGACAGACTAAATACTTTTTGCTCGCTTTGAGGACAATACAGCGCCACTGACACGGCCCGCTACCAAACCTGCGGGCTCTCCTTCATGCAGCCGAGGTGAGTAAAACATTTAATGTGTTAACCCTCGCAAGGCTGCAGGCCCAGACGGCATTCCCAGCCGCGTCCTCAGAGCATGCGCAGACCAGCTGGCTGGGTGTGTTTAAGGACATATTCAATCAATCCTTATCCCAGTCTGCTGTTCCCACATGCTTCAAGAGGGCCACCATTGTTCCTGTTCCAAGAAAGCTAAGGTAACTGAGCTAAACGACTACCGCCCGTAGCACTCACTTCCGTCATCATGAAGTGCTTTGAGAGACTAGTCAAGGACCATATCACCTCCACCCCTACCTGACACCCTAGACCCACTCCAATTTGCTTACCGACCCAATAGGTCCACAGACGACGCACATCGCAACCACACTGCACACTGCCCTAACCACATCGGACAAGAGGAATACCTATGTGAGAATGCTGTCCATCGATTACAGCTCAGCATTTAACACCATAGTACCCTCCAAACTCGTCATCAAGCTCGAGACCCTGGGTCTCGACCCCGCCCTGCAACTGGGTCCTGGACTTCCTGACGGGCCGCCCCCAGGTGGTGAGGGTAGGTAAACAACTCTCACCCCGCTGATCCTCAACACTGGGGCCCCACAAGGGTGCGTTCTGAGCCCTCTCCTGTACTCCCTGTTCACCCACGACTGCGTGGCCATGCACGCTCCAACTCAATCATCAAGTTTGCGGACGACACTACAGTGGTAGGCTTGATTACCAACACGACGAGACGGCCTACAGGGAGGAGGTGAGGCCCTCGGAGTGTGGTGTCAGGAAAATAATCTCACACTCAACGTCAACAAAACAAAGGAGATGATTGTGGACTTCAGGAAACAGCAGAGGGAGCACCCCCCTATCCACATCGACGGGACAGTAGTGGAGAAGGTGGAAGGTTTTAAGTTCCTCGGTGTACACATCACGGACAAACTGATATGGTCCACCCACACAGACAGCGTTGTGAAGAAGGCGCAGCAGCGCCTCTTCAACCTCAGGAGGCTGAAGAAATTTGTCTTGTCACCAAAAGCACTCAAACTTCTACAGTTGCACAATCGAGAGCATCCTGTCGGGCTGTATCACCGCCTGTACGGCAACTGCTCCGCCCACAACCGTAAGGCTCTCCAGAGGGTAGTGAGGTCTGCACAACGCATCACCGGGGGCAAACAACCTGCCCTCCAGGACACCTACACCACCCGATGTCAAGGAAGGCCATAAAGATCATCAAGGACAACAACCACCCGACCACTGCCTGTTCACCCCGCTATCATCCAGAAGGCGAGGTAGTACAGGTGCATCAAAGCAGGGACCGAGAGACTGAAAAACAGCTTCTATCTCAAGGCCATCAGACTGTTAAACAGCCACCACTAACATTTAGTGGCCGCTGCCAACATACTGACTCAACTCCAGCCACTTTAATAATGGAGAATTGATGGAAATTATGTAAAAATGTATCACTAGCCACTTTAAACAATGCCACTTATATATATGTTTACATACCCTACATTACTCATGTCATATGTATATGTATATACTGTACTGTATATCATCCACTGCATCTTGCCATCTTTATGTAACACATGTATCACTAGCCACTTTAAACTATGCCACTTTATTTTACATACCCTACATTACTCATCTCATATGTATAGACTGTACACTATACCATCTACTGCATCTTGCCTATGCGCTTCCGTACCATCACTCATTCATATATCTTTATGTACATATTCTTTATCCTTTACACTTGTGTGTATAAGGTAGTAGTTGTGGAATTGTTAGGTTAGATTACTTGTTGGTTATTACTGCATTGTCGGAACTAGAAGCACAAGCATTTCGCTACACTCGCATTAACATCTGCTAACCATGTGTATGTGACAAAAAAATTTGATTTGATTTGATTTGAATTCCAGTGGGTCAGACGTTTACATACACTTAGTTGACTGTGCCTTTAAACAGCTTGGAAAATTCCAGATGTCATGGCTTTAGAAGTGATGTCATGGCTTTAGAAGCTTCTGATAGGCTAATTGACATCATTTGAGTCAATTGGAGGTGTACCGTGCATCTATTTCAAGGCCTACCTTCAAACTCAGTGCTCTCTTGCTTGACATCATGGGAAAATCAAAATAAATCAGCCAAGACCTCATAAAAAAATTGTAGACCTCCGCAAGTCTGGTTCATCCTTGGGAACAATTTCCAAACGCCTGAAGGTACACGTTCATCGTGTACAAACAATAGTACACAAGTATAAACCCACTGGGACAGCAGCATCACACCACTCAGGAAGGAGACGCGTTCTGTCTCCTAGAGAAGAATGTACTTGGGTGCGAAAAGTGCAAATCAATCCAGACAACAGCAAAAGGCCTTGTGAAGATGCTGAAGGGAACAGGTACACAAGTATCTATATCCACAGTAAAACGAGTCCTATATCGACATAACCTGAAAGCCGCTCAGCAAGGAAGAAGCCACTGCTCCAAAACCGGCATAAAAAAGCCAGACTACGGTTTGCAACTGCACATGGGGACAAAGATCATACTTTTTGGAGAAATGTCCTCTGGTCTGATGAAACAAAATAGAACTGTTAGGCCATAATGAACATCGTTATGTTTGGAGGAAAAAGGGGGAGGTTTGCAAGCCGAAGAACACCATCCCAACCGTGAAGCACGGGGGTGACAGCATCATGTCGTGGGGGTGCTTTGCTGCAGGAGGGACTGGTGCACTTCACATAATAGATGACATTATGAGGAAGGAAAATTATGTGGATATATTGAAGCAACATCTCAAGACATCAGTCAGGAAGTTAAAGCTTGGTCACAAATGGGTCTTCCAAATGGACAATGACCCCAAGCATACTTCCAAAGTTGTGGCAAAATGGTTTAAGGAGACAAAGTCAGGGTATTGGAGTGGCCATCACAAAGCCCTGACCTCGATCCTATAGAAGATTTGTGGGCAGAACTGAAAAAGCGTGTGCGAGCAAGGAGGCCACAAAACCTGACTCAGTTACACCAGCTCTGTCAGGAGGAATGGGACAAAATCCACCCAACTTATTGTGGGAAGCTTGTGGAAGGCTACCCAAAACATTTGAACCAAGTTAAACAATTTAAAGGCAAAGCTAACAAATACTAATTGAGTGTATGTAAACTTCTGACCCACTGGGAATGTGATGAAAGAAATAAAAGCTGAAATAAATCATTCTCTATACTATTATTCTGACATTTCACATTCTTAAAATAAAGTGGTGATCCTAACTGACCTAAGACAGGGAAATTTTACTAGGATTAAATGTCAGGAATTGTGAAAACTGAGTTTAAATGTATTTGGCTAAGTTGTATGTGAACTTCCGACTTCACCTGTACATCATCATTTATATTTCCAGTTGCTGCAGGATTATTTTCCTGCTGTAGCAAACAGGCTCATATTAAGATCCGACTGTAACGTCTGCGTCCAACTCACACTCCCAAACACTTAGATCCCCGGAACGCAGCCCACATTCCAGCTCACTCTCCAGATCCCAATTACCGAAATTCTAATAACCTGTTCACACACCTGCATGTCATCATCCCACACTATTTAGTTCAGTTCCTTGCACCCCATCACTGTGAAGTATTGTTGGTTTTGAGACACTTCTTTCGGAGCGCTGGTTTTTCCTCATCCGTTTTTCCTCCTGTGTAGAATAGTTTTTGCCTGCCTAGCTCATAACGCCTTTTGCCTATTCCCTGCCTATACTGTTGCCATTTTGGACCTACCGTGTATGAACTTCTGCCTGCCCCTGGACCCAGCTACCTGCCTCCTCCTATGGTCCCTTCCAATAAACACATGCTACAGTCACTCTTTGGTGACTGTTGCTGGGTGTTATTGTCCACCATCAGCACCGGCCTATTCAAAAAATCTAAGCTTGACGATGAGTTGGTTATTTGAATCAGCTGTGTAGTGCTAGGGCAAAAAACTAAACCTGCACCCCTTGGGGTCCCCAGGACCGAGTTTGGGTTCAGTGAATTCATTGAATATCACTGTCTCTTCATCACAACAACCAGAAGAAAAGTGTCTCTGTGTGAACAGAACAGGGTCTGTGCTCAAAGGGGTAGCCTATTCCCTATATAATGCACTAGGGCTCTGGTCAAAAGTAGTGCACTATATAGGGGACAGAATGCCATTTTGGGACATAAACGCAGCAACAACAAAAAACGTCCATTTTTCAGGACCCTGTCTTTCAAAGATAATTCATAAAAATCTGAATAACTTCACAGATCTTTATTGTAAAAGGTTGCTTGTTCAATGAACCATAATCAATTAATGTACATGCACCTGTGGAACGGTCATTAAGACACTAACAGCTTACACATTTAATCACAGTTATGAAAACATAGGACACTAAAGAGGCCTTTCTACTGGCTCTGAAAAACACCAAAAGAAAGATGCCCAGGATCATCTGTGTCAACGTGCCTTAGGCATGATGCAAGGAGGCATGAGGACAGAAGATGAGGCCAGGGCAATAAATTGCACGTCCGTACTGTGAGATGCCTAAGACAGCGCTACAGGGAGACAGAATGGACAGCTGATTGTCCTCGCAGTGGCAGACCACATGTAACAACACCTGCACAGGATCGGTACATCCGAACAGGATGGCAACAACAACTGCCCGAGTTACACCAGGAACGCACAATCCCTCCATCAGTGCTCAGACTGTCCGCAATAGGCTGAGAGAGGCTGGACTGAGGGCTTGTAGGCCTGTTGTAAGGTAGGTCCTCACCAGACTTCAGCAACAACGATGCCTATGGGCACAAACCCAACGTCGCTGTCACTGGATCAGACAGGACTGGCAAAAGGTGCTCATCACTGATGAGTCACGGTTTTGTCTCACCAGGGGTGATGGTCGGATTCACGTTTATCGTCAGAGGAATGAGCGTTACACCGAGGCCTGTACTCTGGAGCGGGATCAATTTGGAGGTGGAGGGTCCGTCATGGTCTGGGGCGGTGTGTCACAGCATCATCGGACTGAGCTTGTTGTCATTGCAGGCAATCTCAAAGCTGTGCGTTACAGGGAAGACATCCTCCTCCCTCACGTGGTACCCTTCCTGCAGGCTCATCCTGATATGACCCACCAGCATGACAATGCCACCAGCCATACTGCTCGTTCTGTGCGTGATTTCCTGCAAGACAGGAATGTCAGTGTTCTGCCATGGCCAGGGAATAGCCCGGATCTCAATCCCATTGAGCATGTCTGGGACCTGTTGGATTGGAGGGTGAGGGCTTGGGCCATTTCCCTCCAGAAATGTCCAGGAACTTGCAGGTGCCTTGGTGGAAGAGTGGGGTAACATCTCACAGCAATAACTGGCAAATCTGGTGCAGTCCACAAGGAGGAGATGCACTGCAGTACTTAATGCAGCTGGTGGCCACACCAGATACTGACTGTTACTTTTGAATTTCCCCCCCCCCCTCTTTCTTCAGGGACACATTATTCAATTTCTGTGAGTCACATGTCTGCGGAACTTGATCAGTTCATGTCTCAGTTGTTGAATCTTATTATGTTCATGCAAATTTTTACACATGTTAAGGTTGCTGAAAATAAACGCAGTTGACAGTGAGAGGACGTGTCTTTTTCTGCTGAGTTCATGTAGTGGGGCTATCATAACAATACAGACATTCTCAGGAAAGGATTAGCTAGCTAACAATTGTTCAGCCGAGCCAGAGTAGCTCTGACGGTGGAGGATTCAATTACAGGAAATGAAAAGCGTGTTGCAGCGTCTTTAAAACACCAATATGACGAAAACCTTTTAAAAACCGAAGCACAACAGCAAATCGTGCTTCTCCCTCTGACAGGATTACTACAGGGACTCTGTCTTTATTTCTCACCCCTCTCTCCTCTCTCTCTCTCTCTCTCTCGCAGTCTCTCCCTTTCCTCTACCTCTCTGCCTCTCTCTCTACCCCCTCTCTCCCCTCTCTCTCTCGCAGTCTCTCCCTTTCCTCTACCTCTGCCTCTCTCTCTACCCCTCTCTCTTTCTCTCTCTCCCGAGTCTCTCCCTTTCCTCTACCTCTCTGCCTCTCTCTCTACCCCCTCTCTCCCTCTCTCTCTCGCAGTCTCTCCCTTTCCTCTACCTCTGCCTCTCTCTCTACCCCTCTCTCCCCTCTCTCTCTCGCAGTCTCTCCTTTCCTCTACCTCTCTGCCTCTCTCTCTACCCCCTCTCTCCCCTCTCTCTCTCGCAGTCTCTCCCTTCCTCTACCTCTCTGCCTCTCTCTCTACCCCTCTCTCCCTCCTCTCTCTCGCAGTCTCTCCCTTTCCTCTACCTCTGCCTCTCTCTCTACCCCCTCTCTCCCCTCTCTCTGTCAGACATACTTGTCAATATGCCTCCTGTCACCTCCAGAGGCCTGTTATAAGAGAGAGAGAGAGAGAGAGAGAGAGAGAGGTCAGAGAGAAAGACAGAGGGAGAGAGATAGACACAGAGCCCCTGCATCACTTACCAAAGAGAAGTAGCCTATGTCAGGAGGAGAACATTAGGGAGAAGCAAATAACACAAAATGTAATTGATATCAGTTAGACTGCTCACCCTCCTGTTCCACTAAGAGCATCAGTCATATGCTTCAAGACAGGTTACATCCTTCATTGTAGTTTGACAAGGTTTTGGATGTGTCTGCAGAAAATACAAGATTGTGTGTGTGTGTGTGTGTGTGTGTGTGTGTGTGTGTGTGTGTGTGTGTGTGTGTGTGTGTGTGTGTGTGTGTGTGTGTGTGTGTGTGTGTGTGTGTGTGTGTGTGTGTGTGTGTGTGTGTGTGTGTGTGTGTGTGTGTGTGTGTGTGTGTGTGTGTGTGTGTGTGTGTGTGTGTGTGTGGGTGTGTGGTGTGGGTGTGTGTGCTGTTGTTGCCTCCATTGTTTTGTTGACCTCTAGCAGCTGCAAAGCCCTCAGACTTCTGAGTGACATCATCTGAACACAATTAGTCTGAAGTGGAGGGGCAGGCATCCATTAGCATCCCTACCTGCCAAACACTGTCTGGGATCACAGTCATGTTTATTAAAGAAGTGTCTCCCTGTCGACCCCCAGATAATGTCAGCTGTCAAGTTCCTGCCTGCTTTGGAGGGGACACACAGAGGTACTACTGACAGCTACCGACCACAGTGCACACACGCACACACAAACACCTCCCTCTCCCCTGCTCCCATTCTCTGACGTGATGGATGGCCCTGCAAGGGGGCTCTTTCACCTCTGACCCCCCACCCCCCTCACCCCAACTGCTGTTGCTAGGCGGCCGTGCACATGAGGGGGATAGGGGGTTTTGCGCGGTTAAATGACTGGAGTACCATATTGTAGACTTGGAGTTTACCATAAAAACACCCTCGGGATATAGACAGTGTTACTGTACAGACTTTGGATGGTGAGGGGTGCTGGGTTGGCACTGAAGGGGTGCTGGAACAAAGAGGAGAGGGGGGATGTTTTGCCTCTCTGATGCCATGGTGTTAGAGCAGTATTCTTCAATCCAGGGAAAAGCACATCACCAAGCACCAAATTACTATCCTGCATGATCCCACATCTGTTTGTGCTCTTGCCAACTCAATAGCTGTCATTGTCAAACCAAACGAAAACATGACGTGTTTGGCATGACAATTCCATAAGGAGTTGGCAAGAGAGCCGAAACAGACTGGGACGTGCTAGTGCTAGTGCTAGGCTGGAAGAAAACCATATATTGCCATGTTGGTTCCTAAAACCAAGAATGAGGTACCATTAGAAGCTACGTGCATACGTCATTTACCTGATACTTTATGACCTCTCTGTTTTCAGACCGCCTGAAATGTCAGGGTGTCTCTTGCCGTCCAGTGTGTGTTGCATTTGTGCAAGTGTGTGCATACATCCATACGTACATACATGCATGAGTGCGTAGAAGATATGGGTCCCACCCAGTGGAGGCTCCTCAGAGGAGGAAGGGAATTTCATAAAAATGTAAATTGTAAAACATTGATAAAACTATACTAAATATATTCCTGTCACCTAATAATTGATTAAAACACACTGTTTTGCAATGAAGGTCTACAGTAGCCTCAACAGCACTCTGTGTGGTAGCACCATGGAGTAGCCGGAGGACAGCTAGCTTCCGTCCTCCTCTTGGTACATTGATTTCAGTACAAAACCTAGGAGGCTCTTGGTTCTCACCCCCTTCCATAGACTTACACAGTAATTATGACAACTTCCGGAGGACGTCCTCCAACCTATCAGAGTTCTTGCAGCATGAACTGACATGTTGTCCACCCAATCTAAAGATCAGAGAATGAATCTAGTACTGAAAGCATAAGCTACAGCTAGCTAGCACTGCAGTGCATAAAATGTGGTGAGTAGCTGACTCAAAAAGAGAGAAAGACAATAGTTAAACAGTTTTGCACAAATTAATTTCTTAAAAAATGAAGGAGAAGCAAGAGAGAGAGAGAGAAAGAGAGAGATTGTCACTTTCAGTTTCACTTAACTAGCAAATGCAGCTGGCTAGTTTAGTTACTCAAACACCCAGCTCAACAGAGGGATGCTATGTAAGCTAGCTGACTAGCCAACACAACACTGGAACTCTTCCAATTTAAGGTAAGCTTTTGGTTTTATGAATTAATTGCCACCGGGGCCCACTGGTGTAACTTCTTACTGACTATGCACTGTAACATTACTGCATGATTGTAGCGGGTTTACTAACACATTCGTTCTATTAGCTATGTTGACTAGGATGTTACTTTAGCTAATATGGGGACAATGATGTAGGCTGTGTGTAGCAGTTATGACATGGTTTGGCTTGGAAAGGTTTTTCACCTGGTCACATACAGCTGATGTGATGTTCATTGAATTCCACAAACAAAGGGAAAAGGTGAGAGGAGGAGAGTGCATAGAGGCTAGAATGAATACAAAGTGGCTGCTATGAAAGTGACCTGTGTTTATGCATGATCAGGGGTGTATTCATTCCGCCGATTCTGTTGAAAAACGTTTCTTAAACGGAAAACAAATGAAAACAGGGATAAAAATACCTGAATTTGTCCAATAGAAACTCGTTTGCAACTGTTGGACTAAAGATTACACCCAGATAAACTAGATGCAGGCAAGAGTGTGCAAGGCCGTATTGAACGTGTCACTGTCTGTCCATGTGTCCCTGTCTGTCATCTCAAGTTCTTCCCTCGACATGTGTGCACCTACGTTGTAAACTGTCATTCATAGGCTAGATTGTAGCAAACTCATGATGGGTATAGGGAAAATTTGAGTATGTAGTAGCCTAAACCTATCACTGTTACATTGAACTGGGTGAATGGAATATGAATGACAGTCATCCAACATGCTGTAATAGAAATAAGGCCATGCTCATGAAAAAAACATTGTCCTCCCTCATCATAAACGGCACTGACCGCCACTGGTTTCCATCTGAGCTGGCGTCCTCCTCAGTCCATAACTGTGCAAAACAATGACAACCATGAGAATCCTACCACAGAGAACAAAAGGCCAGGGGAGAAGGAGGAGGAAGAGGAGGAGGAAGATGAAGAGGAGAAGGAACAACATAAGGCCAGGAGATGAAGGAGGAGGATGAAGAGGAGGAGGGGGATGGGGAGGAGGAGGAGGAAGAGGAGGAGGAAGATGAGGAGCAGGAGAAGGATGAGGAGGAGGATGAAGAGGAGGAGGAGGTCAACCCTGCTGATTGTTACTGTACTATTATTAGCTCCCTCCACTACTGCTTTTCCCTGTTATTATATTACCAGAACGTGGGCTATTGCCCTGCTCAGTAATTTGCCTTCTTTGTTATTGTACTGAGTAGTCATTATTCCACTCTGTCATTAGGACTCCCTGTGGATAACAGGCAGAATAGGTGCCGTGGTGACAGAGTGGAAGCGTGATTGTGAATGAATGATTGTAAGCTATAGCGGTGTGTGTGAATGAATGAGTGAATGTGACGATTTGTGGGCGAGAGAGAGACAGTAGAGTCTGAATGATCACTGTATAATCTGTGGGTGACGGATTGACAGGGTGAGTGTGACAATGATTGTAGGCTAGCAGTGTGTGTGTGAGTTGTGTGATTGTGAATGTAAATGAATGAGTGGATGTGGCGACTTGTGTGTAAGAAAGGGGAGAGGGACAGTAGTGTACAAATCAGCACTATAACTCAAGACAGTTGGTCGCTGGGTTGTTTTTGAAAGATGTATTTCATTTACTGTAGCCATAGTGACCCTCTCATCCTCCAACAGCTCATACTGCGTCCTTTAATCCCTCTGTTTCCTCTCCTCCATCACCTCCTCTCATCTTTTTCAGGGGAAATGTTTTAACTGAGTTTACCCTAGCCGGTCGTATCCGGTCGTCTCTACCCCAGCCGGTCTGCAGAGGGTCATCAGAGGGTCATCATAGCCTCTTCTGAACTGTCTGCCCTAATCCAGGCTTAACTTGTCTGTCACCCTGGTACATAGCATCTTCTAGGCCTAGGGTATCTGTCTTAACCATATTGTTAATAATTGCCACACCGGAGGCACCATTTGTAAATACTTCTTGGTGTACACCAGGACTATAATTTACAAATGGTGCCGCGTGTGAGGACAAATATTTATAGTAGTGAAATATTTATGCCCAAACAGTAATAGTACTGTTATAACTCTATGGTCCTGACTCTCAGCCTGTCCGTCTCTCTGGTCTATAACCTCCCCTGAGGTGTCTGTCTACTAACAGACTCTAAACTAGATTATTGATCCCATATTCCCTGGGTTTATTGTTATTGCGTAACTGTCTGAGCGGAGCCACACACACGCTCACAAACACAAATATGAAGTGGGAAGCTGCAGGAAACCTGAGGCTGTGGTGTGGGGGGCATTGGTGTTGATGGTGATTGTACAGATGAACATGTCAGGCTGAGTTTCTCTGGTTTGTAGGAGACCTAATAACCAGGGTTCAGAGAGAGAGATCCCAGAAGGACCAGGGCAGTCTAAGCACATGCAGTAAACCAGGAGAGTCCACTCAAATTTAGTAATTTACTGATGGTCCTTCTTTGGGGTAGGGGGCAGTACTTTCACGTCCGGATGAAAAGCATGCCCAGAGTAAACGGCCTGCTACAAAGCCATAAAAGCTAGAATATGCATATTATTAGTATATTTGGGTAGAAAACACACTGAAGTTTCTAAAACTGTTTGAATGATGTCTGTGAGTATAACAGAACTCATATGGCAGGCAAAAACCTGAGAAAAAATCCAACCAGGAAGTGGGAAATCTGAGGTTGGTCGATTTTCAACTCAGTTCCTATTGAAGATACAGTGGGATATTGGTAATGTTGCACTTCCTAAGGCTTCCACTAGATGTCAACAGTCTTTAGAACCTTATCTGGTGCTTCTACTGTGAAGTGGGGGTGGGGGCGAATGAGAGTGGAATGAGTCAGAGGTCTGCCAGCAGCCAAGAGCTGACCATGCTCTGACCATGCGCGTTCACATGAGAGTTCGCTCCCGTTCCATTTGTTTTTCTGAAGACAAAGGAATTGTCCGGTTGGAACATTATTGAAGAATTATGTTAAAAACATCCTAAAGATTGATTCAATACTTCGTTTGTCATGTTTTTACGTACTGTAATATAACTTTTTTAACTTTTCGTCCGTACTGTCCTCTGGACTTGCCCGCGCGTCGTGAGTTTGGAAAGTGTACTGAATGCTAGAACAACAAGGAGGAATTTGGACATAAATGATGGACATTATCYAACAAAACAAACATTTCTTGTGGAACTGGGATTCTTGGGAGTGCATTCTGATGAAGATCATCAAAGGTAAGTGAATGTTTATAATGTTATTTTTGACTTCTGTTGACTGCAAAATATGGCGGATATATTTGTGTCTTGATTGGGCTCTGAGCGCTGACTCAGATTATTGCATGGTGTGCTTTTTCCGTAAAGCTTTTTTGAAATCTGACACAGCGGTTACATTAAGGAGAAGTGCATCTAAAATTCCATGCATAACAGTTGTATCTTTTAGCAATGTTTATTATGACTATTCCTGTAAATTGATGTGGCTCTCTGCAAAATCAATGGATGTTTTGGAACTTCTGAACGTAAGGCGCCAATGTAAACTCAGGTTTTTGGATATAAATATGAACTTTACCAAACAAAACATACATGTATTGTGTAACATGAAGTCCTATGAGTGTCATCTGATGAAGATCATCAAAGGTTAGGGATTAATTTGATCTATATTTCTGCTTTTTGTGAATCCTCTCTTTGGCTGGACAAATGGCTGTGTTATTCTGTGAATAGGCACTCATCTAACATAATCGTTTGGTTTGCTTTCATCGTAAAGCCTTTTTGAAATCGGACACTGTGGCTGGATTTACAACAAGTGTATCTTTAAAATGGTGTAAAATACATGTATGTTTGAGGAATTTTAATTATGGGATTTCTGTTGTTTTTGAATTTGGTGCCCTGCAGTTTCACTGGCTGTTGAAGAGGTGGGACGCTACCGTCTCACGTACCCTAGAGAGGTTTTTTAACTATATCGAATGGCAAACCAAATCGACCATGTGCTCCCGAGTGGCGCAGCGGTCTAAGGCACTGCATCTCAGTGCAAGAGGCATCACTACAGTCCCTGGTTGAATCCAGGATGAATCACATCTGGCTGTGATTGGGAGTCCCATAGGGTGGTGCACAATTGGCCCAGTGTCACCGGGGTAGGCCGTCATTGCAAATAAGAATTTGTTCTTAACTGACTTGCCTAGTTAAAAAAAGGTTACACATCACGATTGGGTCATGTGCAGATGCTCTCGGAATTGATGATTATTTGGATGCTGTGGGCAGGTTTGAGACAAACCCAACCCAAGGAAAACTGTTGTGGTACTCTTCATTCTGTGACATACCATTTTTTTCCATCATCCCGCAAATCTGTTTTGGACGAGACTGACTTTATGGCCCTCTCCCTTAGTCCTGCCGGGGCAATACAAAGTTTGCCTGACCAGAAATGAAACTACAGTGGGGCAAAAAAGTATTTAGTCAGCCACCAATTGTGCAAGTTCTCCCACTTAAAAAGATGAGAGAGGCCTGTAATTTTCATCATAGGTACACTTCAACTATGACAGACAAAATGAGAAAAAAAAATCCAGAAAATCACATTGTAGGATTTTTTATGAATTTATTTGCAAATTATGGTGGAAAATAAGTATTTTGTCAATAACAAAAGTTTATCTCAATACTTTTTTATATACCCTTTGTTGGCAATGACAGAGGTCAAACGTTTTCTGTAAGTCTTCACAAGGTTTTCACACACTGTTGCTGGTATTTTGGCCCATTCCTCCATGCAGATCTCCTCTAGAGCAGTGATCTTCAATGCCCTTGCTGATGGAAGGAGGTTTTCACTCAAAATCTTACGATACATGGCCCCATTCATTCTTTCCTTTACACGGATCATCTCCTGCGTCCCTTGCAGAAAAACAGCCCCAAAGCATGATGTTTCCACCCCATGCTTCACAGTAGGATATGGTGTTCTTTGGATGCAACTCAGCATCTTTGTCCTCCAAACACAACGAGTTGAGTTTTTACCAAAAAAGTTATATTTTGGTTTCATCTGACCATATGACATTCTCCAATCTCTTCTGGATCATCCAAATGCTCTCTAGCAAACTTCAGACGGGCCTGGACATGTACTGGCTTAAGCAGGGGGACACGTCTGGCACTGCAGGATTTGAGTCCCCTGGCGGCGTAGTGTGTTACTGATGGTAGGCTTTGTTACTTTGGTCCCAGCTCTCTGCAGGTCATTCACTAGGTCCCCCCATGTGGTTCTGGGATTTTTGCTCACCGTTCTTGTGATCATTTTGACCCCACGGGGTGAGATCTTGCGTGGATTCCCAGATCAAGGGAGATTATCAGTGGTCTTGTATGTCTTCCATTTCCTAATAATTGCTCCCACAGTTGATTTCTTCAAACCAAGCTGCTTARCTATTGCAGATTCAGTCTTCCCAGCCTGGTGCAGGTCTACAATTTTGTTTCTGGTGTCCTTTGACAGCTCTTTGGTCTTGGRCATAGTGGAGTTTGGAGTGTGACTGTTTGAGGTTGTGGACAGGTGTCTTTTATACTGATAACAAGTTCAAACAGGTGCCATTAATACAGGTAACGAGTGGAGGACAGAGGAGCCTCTTAAAGAAGAAGTTACAGGTCTGTGAGAGCCAGAAATCTTGCTTGTTTGTAGGTGACCAAATACTTATTTTCCACCATAATTTGTAAATAAATTCTTTAAAAATCCTACAATGTGATTTTCTGGATTTTTTTTCTAATTTTGTCTGTCATAGTTGAAGTGTACCTATGATGAAAATTACAGGCCTCTCTCATCTTTTTAAGTGGGAGAACTTGCACAATTGGTGGCTGACTAAATACTTTTTTGCCCCACTGTATATGTGATGTGGTATATCCTATGCATACTGTGTATCCACTTTAGGAGTTTTAGAGCACAGCACAATAGTTATGATATACTGTCACCAACAAGACCTGTCCCTACAACCATTATCCAATGGAAGACAATTGCACACTCCCTAAAACAAACATTTGTAGCATTGTGTTGTGTGACAAAACTGCACCTTTTAGAGTGGCCTTTTATTGTTCCCAGCACAAGGTGTACCTGTGTAATGATCATGCTGTTAAATCAGCTTTTTGATATGCCACACCTGTCAGGTGGATGGATTATCTTGGCAAAGGAGAAATGCTTACTAACAGGGGTGTAAACAAATGTGTACACAACATTTTAGAGAAATAAGCTTTTTGTGCAAATGGAAAATATATGCAATCTTTTATTTCAGCTCAAACATGGGACCAACACTTTACATGTTGCGTTTATATTTTTGTTCAGTGTCTATACATGTAAACAAGAGTAATAGTGACCAGTAACAGGATAAATAGATACTAATGGTAATATATACATGTAAACAGCAAAGTAATAGTGACCAGTAACAGGAAAAATAGATACTAATGGTAATATATACATGTAAACAGAGTAATAGTGACCAGTAACAGGATAAATAGATAGACTCTAATGGTAATATAGACTCTAATGGTAATATATACATGTAAACAGCAGTAATAGTGAGCTGTAGCAGGATAAATAGATAGACTCTAATGGTTATATATACATGTAAACAGGAGTAATAGTGGCCAGTAACAGGATAAATAGATACTAATGGTAATATATACATGTAAACAAGAGAATAGTGACCAGTAGCAGGATAAATAGATATACTCTAATGGTTATATATACATGTAAACAGGAGTAATAGTGACCAGTAACAGGATAAATAGATACTAATGGTAATATATACATGTAAACAGGAGTAATAGTGACCAGTAACAGGATAAATAGATACTAATGGTAATAATACATGTAAACAGCAGTAATAGTGACCAGTAACAGGATAAATAGATACTAATGGTAATATATACATGTAAACAGGAGTAATAGTGACCAGTAACAGGATAAATAGATTGATACTAATGGTAATATATACATGTAAACAGCAGTAATAGTGACCAGTAACAGGATAAATAGATACTAAACGGTAATATATACATGTAAACAGCAGTAATAGTGACCAGTAACAGGATAAATAGATAGACTCTAATGAATATATACATGTAAACAGCAGTAATAGTGACCATAACAGGATAAATAGATACTAACGGTAATATATACATGTAAACAGCAGTAATAGTGACCAGTACAGGTATAAATAGATAGACTCTAATGATGATATATACATGTAAACAGCAGTAATAGTGACCAGTAGCAGGATAAATAGATACTAATGGTAATATATACAAGTAAACAGCAGTAATAGTGACTAGTAGCAGGATAAATAGATTGATACTCATGGTAATGGCAATAAAATAATCTATGAACAGCAGCTGTTTAGGAGTCTATTGGTCTGAGCCACACAACAGCACACACTGACTACAGATACTGTACATAAACAGTAGAGCCCCAGAACAGCAAGCTGACGTGAAATACATGTACCCTGTATTAAATCTAAAGGCAGATTCAAATAGAAAGAAAGAGAGAAAGAGAGAGAGAGAGAGAGAGAGACCCAGCTCAGATGAAGGGATGAACAGCAGGGATGAAGGAGAGGAGAGGACACAGATCCACACAATCTCCTCTGATTGATTGCCATCTTTCCCCTCCGCCTCTCAAATAACAGTTTTTTTTTCAATCACTTCGGTACAATTTTCACAAGTATGTAGTCCATTTTCACAACTCTAAGCGCAGACATTAAACAGATCATCAAAATGGCTCGTGTTTCAAAACATTTTCAGTTGAGTAGAACAAACAAATTCAGAAAGTAATTTGTTCACTGCACCAAATCACTCTTTCAATTTGGATAAATTGTAACATTCACTTTACTTTTCATACGATTTTCTTGTAATTTGTCAACAATACAATGAACTATCGTTTATCAAACTGCTCAAAATGTATAACTACTGAACCAAAATGATGCAGTGCCTAGTTAGCATGATGTATATAGTTTGAGCACTGTATATTTCTATATTTCTACCTCATAAATGTATCAATTGGACATCAATTTATGTTGTAAGGTAAAACCAAATCATATATGGATGTGGCTGTAAATACTACATCACCATTCTCCATCAGCCAGTGTGCTTCAATTGGACAATTGGACAAAGTGGAGAGTCACTACCTGGGGATTTCCATCGAAAATGACCCATGAGCACCATCATGTGAAGTTCTTAGGAGCATATCAAATTGGGTGTCAAATGAAAGTTAAGAGTCTATATTTTTGGGAAATGAAGGCATAGATACATTTTTTTTTCTCCCATCAACAAAAATGTGGCATAAGTAAAGTCTTTGATTTCTAGATAAATAGATGGAAAAGCTGTCACCTGGATCATAGCTGTCACCTGGATTCACCTGGTCAGTCTATGTCATGGAAAGAGCAGGTGTTCCTGTTAATGGAATTTATATGTTCAAATGAATTATTAGAATATTCCACCCTGAAACCATATAATTGTATGAAATTGATTAGAATCATAAAATTATTATTAATGATGTGTGTAGTTTTGGTCAGTAAAWTTATAATAAATGATGTGTGTAGATTTAATCAGAATTAGGGTAAAACAATATATCTCTACAATATGTCTTTATAGTATCTTAAACACAGACCGTCTGAGCAAAATTCGGTGCCGACCTTGGCTAGGGGCCACAGAGATTTGGGAGAGGGCAGGGAGTACTTATCACGGTTTCCCTAATCTTGGGGGAGGACAGGGAGTGCTTCTCATGGTCTCCATAATCTTTGTTGGCTGGGTAGTGATACAGTATGTGTGTAGGATACCTACTGTTCGTGTGTATGTATGTGCGTATTATATCTACTGTTTGTGTGGAAGTATGTGCGCCGCTATAAAATGGATGTCTTTGTATTGTGGACTTCAGAACGTTCTCGTGAATAAACTGTACTAACCTTTTGCATAAGCTGAGTCTTTGACTAATTATTATTAAACCCAGGGTCTTACAAACCTCGGGGATTGGTCAAAGCTATTGATTGATTGTTATTATCATTGGGATTGAAAATTCTCCTGACAGTTCCTAATGCTGTGTATACTCAGTGTATATTCAACTTTTCAGATTTRGTTTTCAAATTCAGTTCCCCAAATTCATATTCAAAACCAGAGACAACATCCTGGTACTCTGCCAGCCAGGAAAGARAGACTCAAACGCTCGCTGTGGTAAACAGAAGCTTCTGGCGGTTTCTGAAGCCAATGTGACATGTTTAATTTATTTTCTTCCAATGAATTTGGCTCTAGCATTTAAACCGCTTTGGCTATAAGCTATTACAACCCCATTCCTGAAAGGTAAGACTCTCTGGAACATGGACGAGTACCGCTTCAGTTTTAAATTCAATTTTATGAATTCAGTAATTCAATTTGTGCAATATAAAATTCAAATTCAATATCCTTACACAAATTCCAAATTATGGAATTCAAATACAATTTATTTTGGTATCACTCCAAATCACTCCATATTACCTTATGCTTTGTAAATCTGTAACCTAATTTCTCTCCCTCTGGAGGAGGGAGGATAATGAAAGTTCACAGAAGTAACAAGTAATTGCAAGAATACCAATTAGTTATAGTGATTTTACTGATATCAATTTTGTTTAGGAATTATTAAGTGATTAAAACTCAAATTGGTAATGGAATTACCCAAAAATCTGTAACGGAATTACTGAAACTGAATTGGCTACAATGTGAAATCAAAAACCACAGTTACTGTCCTCCCTTCCACTGGCATTCTGTTATGTTCAGCTGACAACTGTTTCTTTGTCTTTCTGTTGTCTGGTGGTCAAACCAAGAGTGTTAAAACAGTCTGAGTCTGGACAACCCCTCCCTCTCTCTCTCCATCTCCATCTCTCTGCCTCTCGCTCACTTTCCAGTTAATGTCACCTCTCCCAGCTCTTACTGACACCTGCCCATGAGCCCTCTCTCTTTCCATTTACTGTAACCAGTATCCTCACCCACTGAGCACCGACCGACACCAGAAGTCCATGGACATTAAAAAGTAGCTGAAATTTGGTCAGGCCCTCATGTACACAGTACAGTGAGTAGAGCACAGTACAGTACAGTCCAATACAGTTTAGAAAAGTATAGTATAGTACGGTACATTACAGTTCAGTACTTTACTGTACTGAACTGTATTGTACTCTGCTGCATTGTACTGAACTCTACCCTACTCTGCTCTGCTGTGCTGCTGTGCTGTTCTATATTGGACTACACTGTACTCTACTGTGCTCTGATGTGCTGTGCTGCACTGTGATGTCCAAACTTGTGAAACATGAGGAAAATGACATTCATGTCCATAATTATGCATTTCTGTGTAGTACAGAACAGGGGCCCCTGATGTAATTCCGTTACTGGGTGTAAATCCACTTCACTTACTGTAGTTCAATAACAAAAAGAGATTTGTTCGAACTCAAGGTGCCTTGTCAAAGCTGACACCCCATTTTTTCTGCAGACATCTTTGAATCTTGATTCAGAGCAAATATTTTAACAGAGTTTTTGGAAAATGTGGTCGTATAAAAACCTGATGGAGATTTTACTGTAATTCCGTTACAAAAGTTTGCATCTTCCACTAAATTCATTTTTGTAAATTTTTCTGTAAAAATTGTAAAAAGTAGTCTTTTGCATAGAGTTTGTATGGTTTGTTAAACTTTGAAATCAATGATAAAGTGATAAAACTGAGTCAAAGCGTAATTCCGTTCCCATGGAATTGCCCTTGTGCTACCATTTGGAATTATAGTGTAGTGTACAATGCATTGCTGAAATACCTAGATTGTGTACAACAGTATATCCAACTCGTTATCTGAATTTCAGTGATACAATTTTCACAAGTACAGCATGTGATACATTTTCACAACTAAATAAAAAACTCAAAACAAATTATCAAAATGACAGTTGTTTCAAAACTCTAAGTTCAACACACAAAATCATACAGCCACTTTTTCACCAAACTGTGTTTTGAAAAGGTGTTTCATCTAGAAATACATGTTTCACATCGCAATTAATGTTCATATGAAGCAATTGCCTTTCACAATGCAATGCTCACTTTACTTTTGATATGATTTTCTTCTCTTTTGTTAAAATGCATTTTACTGTTACTTAACCCGATTGCTCTTTATTGATGATCCCTTAACCTATAGATTTGACATGTCAACTGGTTTGTCTTCTACAGATTTTGACAACTAAATAATGAAAATGTATGTCTGTAAACTAGACACATAAAAAGTATGATATATACTGGAATGCACTACTATGCTCACAACAGGTTTGACGCAAACTAGTTCCTGCTAATCATTATGTTTCTTTTATTTCTTTCATTTGATTACATTGTGAAATATGTCTTCAATGATCACACCTTTGATCACACATGGGACAGAAATTATGGAAATTTGATGTTCAGTAAATTTTAATGGGTAGTACATGTGTATTGCCTAATGTAAAAACAGTGTAATGTACTGTAATTTACAGTACTGTAGCATAATACGTTCAAAGGGCAATTTTGAAAGATGTACCTTACATTTTTTTCTATTGGATTAACTGGTTGTTAAAATAACTAAATTGAGAAGATACTATGCAGTGTTTTGGTGATTAACTTCACTAGCGTAAGGGGCAGCATTCGAAATTTTGGATGAATAGCATGCCCAAATTAAACTGCCTGCTACTCGGGCCCAGAAGAACTGGTATATTTGGATAGAAAACACTCTAAAGTTTCCAAAACTGTTAAAATCGTGTCTGTGAGTATAACAGAACTGATTTGGCAGGCGAAAACCTGAGAAAAATCCATTCAGGAAGTAGTTTTCTTTTGGTTTTGTAGTTTTCTATTCAATGCCATTACAGTATCCATTGACTTAGAACTCAAATTGCAGTTCCCATGCCTTCCACTAGATGTCAACAGTCTTTAGAAATTGTTTCAGGCTTGTATTCTGAAAAATGAGGAAGTAAGAGCAGTCTGAATGAGTGGACCCTAAAGTGTCACAGCGCTTTTTCATGCGCACGACCGAGAGTGTGCCTTTCTTGTTTACCTTTTATATTGACGACGTTATTGTTCGGTTGAAATATTATCGATTATTTAGGCTAAAAACAACCTGAGGATTGAATATAAACATTGTTTGACATGTTTCTATGAACTTTACGAATACAATTTGGATTTTTGTCTGCCTGTTTTGACTGCGTTTGAGCCTGTGGATTACTGAAGAAAACACGCGAACAAAACTGAGTTTTTTTGGATATAAAAAGACTTTATCGAACAAAAGGAACATTTATTGAGTAAATTAATGTCTGGTCTGCTGAGTGCAACCATATGAAGATCATCAAAGGTAAGGGATTAATTTTATCTCTATTTCTGACTTGTGTAACTCTTCTACTTGGCTGGTTACTGTTTGTAATGATTTGTCTGCTGGGCTATGTTCTCAAATAATCGTACGGTATGCTTTCGCCGTAAAGCATTTTTTAAATCTGACACTGTGGTTGGATTCACAAGAAGTTCATCTTTAAACCTATGTAAAATATGTTTTGTTTTCTGAATTTTTATAATGAGTATTTCTGTATTTGAATTTAGCGCCCTGCAGTTTCACTGGCTGTTGACGAGGTGGAACGCTAACGTCCCACATACCCAAGTGAGGTTAAACCAATGTACTCATTATATTCCACAGTAAACTTAGATTTTGGAAAGATGGTTGTGTTGTGAAAGATGTCTACAAACATTTTTGAATGTAAGACTGGCTGCGTTACAAGTGTTACCAGCTTGGAGTTTTGTACTAAGAATTCACCACATACTTCTGATAATAGTAACAAAGCGATACAAAAACTGTAAATGGTAGCTAAAATTAGTAAACGGTGAGGCTATAATTATCTGATGAATTGTTGACCAAACAAAATGTTCTCATGGTATTTCACGTAAAATTTAGATTTTTGCATGAATGACTTAGGGGTGAAAGATGTGGGAAACCCCAGTGAATGCACAATCAAAGGTTCTGAACATAAGATAGGGGGGTATTACAAGTGTTATCAGTTTAGAGTTTTGTACTTATACCACTAACATCTGAAAAATTTGCCAAAGTGATTGAATTTTTACAAACTTTTCCTATAATTCCTTTCATCTCAGGGTTTAGAATTAGAGAGACCTAATCATGGTTCCTGGTGTGGAGAGCAGCTTTACTTTCAACCACTAAACATATTCATTGTAAACCCAGGAAAGCAAGTGGTGTGTATATGTCTCTGTGTAGGGTCACTGAGACTACAAAACATTAGGAACACCTTCCTAATATTGAGTTGTACCCCCTTTTGCCCTCAGAACAGCCTCAATTCATCGGGGCATGGACTACAAGGTGTCAAAAGCGTTCCACAGGGATGCTGGCCCATGTTGACTCCAATGCTTCCCACAGTTGTGTAAAGTTGGCTGGATGTCCTTTGGATGGTGGACCATTTTTGATACACACAGGAAACTATTCAGTGTGAAAAACCCAGCAACATTACAGTTCTTGAAGCAAACCGGTATGCCTGGCACCTGCTACCAAACCCCATTGAAAGGCACTTAAATATTTTGTCTTGCCCATTCACCCACTGAATGGCTCACCTGCACAGTCCATTTCTCAATTGTCTCAAAACTAAAAATCCTTCTTTAACCTGTCTCCTCCCCTTCATCTACACTGATTGAAATGGATTTAACAAGTGACATCAATAAGGGATCATAGCTTTCACCTGGTCAGTCTATTTCATGGAAAGAGCAGGTGTTCCTAATGTTTTATATCTTCAGTATATGAGTGTGTGTGTGTGTGTGTGTGTGTGTGGTGTGTGTGTGTGTGTGTGTGTGTGTGTGTGTGTGTGTGTGTGTGTGTGTGTGTGTGTGTGTGTGTGTGTGTGTGTGTGTGTGTGTGTGTGTGTGTGTGTGTGTGTGTGTGTGTGTGTGTGTGTGTGTGTGTGTGTGTGTGTGTGTGTGTGTGTGTGTGTGTGTGTGTGTGTGTGTGTGTGTGTGTGTGTGTGTGTGTGTGTGTGTGTGTGTGTTGGTTGTGTGTGTGTGTGGTGTGGTGTGTGTGTGTGTGTGTGTGTGTGGTGTGTGCGCGCGTGTGTTTGCGCGTGTGTTTGCGTACGCGGCTTGCATGTGTGGCCATTGGTGTATGTGTCTTGTTGGCTGTGTTGGTGGTAGCACTACTTCGGAGTCTAGTGAAAGCAGCAGCAAGATAAAGATCACAAGAGCTATATTGGCAAAGTGAAGTGAAAAAGCTGTAACCATGGCCTTTGGAGACTCCAATTAAAAGACCTCCACCTCTCTGCTCAAGATGTGTCATGGAGAATGGTAGCTAGTATTATTGAACAGGAAAGCATTCTCCTTACCCCATTCCCTGCTTTCTTTCACTGTGGCTACTGGTTCAGAGTGCCAACAGTGTCAAGTCTGACTGCTGTAGGGTGTGTTGTTATTCTGTGGAGAGATACAGACTCCATTCACTAGCGTTCTATTTTGATTGATTGCTCTGTGGTCGAAGAAGAGGTGTGTTTTCACTCTAGGTTAATCTGCATTGGGTTAATCTGTTAATCTGCATCAAGCATTGCCTGACGTGAACCATGCCTCAAACAAAATATATCTCAGAAGACCTAAGATTAAGAATTGTTGCCTTGCATAAAGCTGGAAAGGGTTACAAAAGTATCTCTAAAAGTCAGTCAATGGTAAGACATATTGTCTATAAATGGAGAAAGTTCAGCACTGTTGCTACTCTCCCTAGGAGTGGCCGTCCTGCAAAAATGATTGCAAGAGCACAGCACAGAATACTCAATGAGGTTAAGAAGAATCCTAGAGTGTCAGCTAAAGACTTACAGACATCTCTGGAAGATGCTAACATCTCTGTTGACAAGTCTACAATATGTAAAACACTAAACAAGAATGGTGTTCATGGGAGGACCATGGAAGAAACCACTGCTGTCCAAAAAAAACATTGCTGCACATCTGAAGTTCGCAAAAGAGCACCTGGATGTTCCACAGCGCTACTGCCAAAATATTCTGTGGACAGATGAAACTACAGTTGTGTTGCTTGGAAGGAACACACAGCACTATGTGTGGAGAAAAAAAGCCACATCACACCAACATCAAAACCTAATCCCAACTGTAAACTATGGTGGAGGGAGCATCATGGTTTGGGGCTGCTTTGCTGCCTCAGGGCCTGGACAGCTTGCTATCATTGACGGGAAAATGTATTCCCAAGTTTATCAAGACATTTTTCAGGAGAATGTAAGGCTATCAACAGAAGTTAGGTGATGCAACAGGACAACAACCCAAAAGACAGAAGTAAATCAACAACAGAATGGCTTCAACAGAAGAAAATACGCCTTCTGGGTTAGCCCAGTCAGTCCTGACCTCAACCCGATTGAGATGCTGTGGCATGACCTCAAGAGAGCAGTTCACACCAGACATCCCAAGAATATTGTGGAACTGAAACAGTTTTGTAAAGAGGAATGGTCCAAAATTCCTCCTGACCGTTGTGCAGATATGATCTGCAACTGCAGTAAATGTTTGGTTGAGGTTATTGCTGCCAAAGGAGGGTCAACCAGTTATTAAATCCAAGGGTTCACATACCTTTTCCACCCTGCACTGTGACTGTTTCCACGGTGTGTTCAGTAAAGACATGAAAACGTATCATTGTTTGTGTGTTATTAGTTTAAGCTGACTGTGTTTGTCTATTGTTGTGACCTAGATGAAGATCAGATCCAATTTTATGACCAACTTATGCAGAAATCCAGGTATTTCCAAAGGTTTCACATACTTTTTCTTGCCACTGTACTGTTTTACACTTACATTCTCAGTGGTCTGGAACTCTGCACGACCCTGCACTGTGGCTTTTGTGACGCAAATAGCCAGTAACGAGCTTAGTCGATGAGGGAAAACGGGAACCAGCACTCTATCACCGCCAATCTCTCTCTCAATATTAGCACCAACATGACAACACTGAAATAACACCTGTATGGCTAGAAATATTAAGCACTCTACAAAAGACAATAGCAATCTCTTAAACCATATCACTATGACCCTTAAGTGAAACACAAAACATTATCCCCCTTACTGTATACAAATATATTCCTGTGTTCTGCCTGTGTTTGGGGGATCATTTTGCAGACATGGTAATGAGATGAGGCCTTTGCTGTTCCACTTGTTGATCTTGGGTGGGGTAATGATTATGGCATCCTAACCCTGCATTGATGGAGGAAGGAGCACCTGGCAGGGCCCAGAGCAGATTTTCATCCCACTCCATTGTGTGATGAATGTCGATGCATATAGCACTGAGTCAGCAGCTTAGCATTAGCACAGCGCTACGCCACTCCATAAGACTCTGTGTACCGCACCATGGTCACGCTGCTAACAGGCTAGTACAATAGCATGACACCATTCAGTGCATTACATACAGTACAAAACAGCCAGCCTGAATACAGCGTAAGGCATGTGGGATCTCTGGAGACAAGTATTGCAGCCATCATGCAATAATTCCAGCATTGTGTACACACACACACACACACACACCATACACAGCTCCATACTGATGTTTACAGCACACTCAGACAACTCCAACAGCAAAGAAGGATGGTAGTGCACTCACCGATCGATCACATCCCCTTAGGTGGGGTAGAGTAGTGTATGTACTCTCTATCTGCCTGTCTCTCTGTACTGACTCGCTCTCTCTCTCTCTCTCTCTCTCTCTCTCCCTCGCTCTACCACTTCCCCCTTTATTAACCCTCTTTCTCTCCACAGAGTAGTAGGCTAAAGTGGTTGTGTGTATGCGTGTGTGCGTGTGTGCGCACCTGCGTGCCTGTGTTTGTGTGTAAGAGAGAGATTGGTGTATTTCCCCCCAGGCTGTGTGTGTGTAGGTCTTAGTGTGGCTCTGCTTAATCCCTACTGAGAGGAGAGAGGGAGCAGGTGCTAGGTAGCAAGGAGTCAGTAGAGAATAACAAACTAATTCTACACTGTACACACACAAAAAACACACACACAAACAACAACAAACAAACAAATAGTAAGTCAGTCAATTGAACATGTCACTTTGTGCTCAACACACTATTACAGATGAACACTAAAAAACAACACATGCAAATTCCCCTTGAATAGTTCAAATGCATGTCATGGTGGTAACTCCAAGTTCAAACTCCCAAGTTCAAAGAGAGGTCCACAAATCCCTAAAAGGAACTGATTATGTTATCTCACGCAAACACACACACACAACCTGCTGGGCAAAAACACATCATTTCAACCCAAAACATCTCATGTGATGACGTTGAATCAACATGGAAAACTGATTGGAGTTGGAAAAAGTCTTCAACGTAAGGACATTTTCTATTTTTAAAACCGAAATCCAATGACATGCTGATGTTTTTTTTCTTCACATTTAATTCACGTTAGTTGACAACTCAACCAAATATAGATCAAAATTAGACGTTGAACTGACGTCTGTGCCTAACGAGAAGCATCAAGCACCATGCGCACACACACACGCGCACACACACACACACACACACACACACACACACACACACACACACAATTATGCCTAAATGGATTAGGGTCTAAAACAGGACTCCCTGTATGAAGCTCTTTAACTGGAAGTGTCCTTGACACAGTAGCCTTTGGGAGCTGGTAGACCTTGGCAAACACTGGAGTAGGATCAGCTAGGATCACAGGTAGGATCAGCTAACCAGAGAGGACAGGGATAGGTAGGGTTGCCACTGCCCCCTGCCAAAATCCATAACTGCGGTGATCAAGGAGGGACCCTGGCATGGTAGGAGGACTGTAGTTTCACTCATGCATGCAGGCACACACACATACTGCGGTACAAACTACAGGAAAGACTGTAAAAAAGACTTTGTTTGTTTACTATGGACATTCTGTAGTATCCTGTTATGTCCTCCCCTTGTATTTCATAATGCATACCAAGCCATACAGCAGCTCATCAACATCCTGTTCATGTAAGTTTGAGACAAATTATTTATCAAAATAATCTCCCCAGGAAACAGAAAAACACTTGTCCTATCATCATATACCATATCGGTTGTGCCGCCAGTCTTTTCAGAGAGAGAGAGAGAGAGAGAGAGAGAGAGAGAGAGAGAGAGAGAGAGACGAGGAGAGAGAGAGAGAGAGAGAGAGAGAGAGAGAGAGAGAGAGAGAGAGAGAACATTTTTGAGAGTTAAGCAAAAGTGATAACGACAAAAGTGATAGCGAACCATGTTCCTACCTTTACATTTTTTTAAATGTACACTACCGTTCAAAAGTTTGGGGTCACTTAGAAATGTCCTTGTTTTCCATGAAAACATACATGAAATGAGTTGCAAAATGCATAGGAAATATAGTCAAGATGTTGACAAGGTTATAAATAATGATTTTTAATTGAAATAATAATTGTGTCCTTCAAACTTTGCTTTCGTCAAAGAATCCTCCATTTGCAGAAATTACAGCCTTGTAGACATTTGACATTGTAGTTGTCATTTTGTTGAGGTAATCTGAAGCACCTCCCACAAGTTGGATTGGCTTGATGGGCACTTCTTACGTACCATACGGTCAAGCTGCTCCCACAACAGCTCAATAGGGTTGAGATCCAGTGACTGTACTGGCCACTCCATTATAGACATAATACCAGCTGACTGCTTCCTCCCTAAATAGTTATTGCAGAATTTGGAGCTGTTCTTTGGGTCATTGTCCTGTTGTAGGAGGAAATTGGCTCCAGTTAAGCGCCGTCCACAGGGTATGGCATAGTGTTGCAAAATTAAGTGATAGCTTTCCTTCAAGATCCCTTTTACCCTGTACAATCTCCCACTTTAACACCACCAAAGCACCCCCAGATCATCACATTTCCTCCACCATGCTTGACAGATGGCGTCAAGCACTCCTCCAACATCTTTTCATTTGTCTGCGTCTCACGAATGTTCTTCTTTGTGATCCGAACACCTCAAACTTAGATTCATCTGTCCATAATACTTTCTTCCAATCTTCCAATGGTACCAAGACCAAGCTTTTTTCTCAATGGTGTACCTTTAAAAACGAATTTGGCACCAGAAGTCTGAAAAATGTAATTGTGCCTTCATTTTCAATAAATGTAAACCATGATGCTCATGGTAAATTAAAATATCTTAGTGGTCACAATTGAGACCTATGGGATATTGCAGTGGATCTAGCTAGTTAACCTTTTACTGCAGTGGGCTAAATCAGTGTTTCTTGGTAGATTTAAACAAATCTACTTTGAAACAAAAGTATACACCTCACACACATGGTTATGGGCTTAAAAAAAGAAGACACCTGTATCATGTCAGATATAGAGTTGAAATGTATTACATTTTTTGTTTGCATACCAATATTACACTTTATATACATCACAGATTATTCAAATATAACAAAATTGTTTGACATAGAAACACCCGATTTTTTTAAATTATTTTGATCAATTATGAAATTATGTAAAAAATGTATAACATTCCACCCATGAGGCCACTAGGTCATTTGACTGCAGGAAAGGGCTAGCATTTTGACATGTACATTCAAACATTTTCAAACTATGCGAAAATTAGGAAAGTAGGCCGTTCTTCCAGTACACCGCACGCCGCCCTTGCAAAGACGCACACACACACGCATAATAATATTATTACAGGTGAAGTCGGAAGTTTACATACACCTTAGCCAAATACATTTAAACTCAGTTTTTCACAATTCCTGTCATATAAACCTAGTAAAAATTCCCTGTCTTAGGTCAGTTAGGATCACCACTTTATTTTAAGAATGTGACATGTCAGAATAATAGTAGTGACAATGATATAATTCAGCTTTTATTTCTTTCATCACATTCCCAGTGGATCAGAAGTTTACATACACTCAATTAGTATTTGGTAGCATTGCCTTTAAATTGTTTAACTTGGGTCAAACGTTTTGGGTAGCCTTCCACAAGCTTCCCACAATAAGTT
>NC_036862.1:14673060-14708918 GCF_002910315.2 Salvelinus sp. IW2-2015 | reverse complement strand
GGGTGAATTTTGGCCCATTCCTCCTGACAGAGCTGGTGTAACTGAGTCAGGTTGTAGGCCTCCTTGCTCGCACACACTTTTCAGTTCTGCCCACAAATTTTCTATAGGATTAGAGTCAGGCTTTGTGATGCCCACTCCAATACCTTGACTTTGTTGTACTTACGCCATTTTGCCAAACTTTGGAAGTATGCTTGGTCATATGTCCATTTGGAAGACCATATTGCGACCAAGCTTTAATTCCTGACTGTGTCTTGAGATGTTGCTTCAATATATCCACAATAATTGTCCTCTCATAATGCCATCTATTTTGTGAAGTGCACCAGTCCCTCCTGCAGCAAAGCACCCCCACAACATGATGCTATCACCCTCGTGCTTCATTGTGGATGGTGTTCTTCGGGTTGCAAGCCTCCCCCTTTTTTCTCCAAACATAACAATGGTCCTTATGGCCAAACAGTTCTATTTTTGTTCATCAGACCAGAGGACAATCTTTGTCCCCATGTGCAGTTGCAAACCGTAGTCTGCTTTTTATGGCGGTTTGAGCAGTGGCTCCTTGCTGAACGGTTCCAGGTTATTATCGTATATAGGACTCGTTTTACTGTAGATATAGATACTTTTGTACCTGTTCGCCTCCAGCATCTTCACAAGGTCCTTTGCTGTTTTTCTGGGATTGATTCGCACTTTTCGCACCAAAGTACGTTCATCTCTAGAGAGACAGAACGTGTTTCCTTCCTAAGCGTATGACGGCTGCGTGGTCCCATGGTGTTATACTTGCATACTATTGTTTGTTCAGATGAACGTGGTACCTTCAGGCGTTTGGAAATTGCTCCAAGGATGAACCAGACTTGTAGAGGTCTACAAATTTATTTCTGAGGTCTTGGCTGATTTCGTTTGATTTTCCCATGATGTTAAGCAAAGAGCACTGAGCTTGAAGGTAGCCTTGAAATACATCCACAGGTACACCTCCAATTGACTCAAATTATTTTAATTAGCCTAACAGAAGCTTCTAAAGACATGACTAATTTTCTGGAATTTTCCAAGCTGTTTAAAAGCACAGTCAACTAAATGTATGTAGCCTTCTGACCCACTGGAATTGTGATACAGTGAATTATAAGTGAAATAATCTGTCTGTAAACAATGTTGGATAAATTACTTGTATCATGCATAAAGTAGATGTCCTAACCGACTTGCCAAAACTATAGTTTGTTAACAATAAATGTGGAGTGGTTGACTCCAACATAAGTGTATGTAAACTTCCGACTTCAACTGTATGTGAAATATTATTACATACAGATAAAAGAAAAAGTTAGATTTGAACAAATTTCCATATCAATAATCAAAATGACTGAAAATAATTTATAAAAAATGACATCTTTGCTTGATAATCACAATACCATCATGAAAAACAAAGCAATGGGCACTCTAAGTAGATGACCAGCAAATGCAATGACAAATCAATCTACATAATGCATTGAAATAAAGGCATAAATCAGAGTAATATACTTACATTATCAAGGATGTGTAGACAAAGCAAACTTGACCAAACTATGGTAAAATGAGGAAGTAGACCTAACATATAAATGAAAATTTTTCTAAAGGCGCGGCCGACACTATTGAATGGACAGCATGGGCATACTCTGGCGGATGGCACACCTCGGCATGTATCTCCGTGGTGTTGAATGGACAGCACCTCCGGGATGTATCTCCGTCGGTGTTGAATGGACAGCACCTCGGGCATGTTATCTCCGTGGTGTTGAATGGACGCACCGTCGGGATGTTATCTCCGTGGTGTTGAATGGACAGCACCTCGGGGCATGTTATCTCCTGTGTTGAATGGACAGCGCCGCTGTCTAGCCAGCTATAATTCATACTGTTTGTGGTAGACAGGAGTGGGTTTGTGGACATAGTTCGTTACACACGCACTGATTACGGTTTACAATTGATTCATGATCTCTAACTGTTCAAATAGATAAAAACACTGACCAACAACACCTCCTGACTGACCACACATCTCCTGACTGACACACACCTCCTGACTGACCACACACTCCTGACTGACCACACATCTCCTGACTGCCACACACTCCTGACTGACCACACACCTCCTGACTGACCACACACCTCCTACTGACCACACACCTCCTGACTGACCACACACCTCACTGACTACTAAAATAAAGGCACTTTATATGTACTTTGGGGGGGGGTCTTACCAACTGGATCGGTTCTTCCAAACTGGATCAGGTTCTTACCAAACTGGATCGGTTTCTACCAAACTGGGATCAGGTTTTTCTTACCAAACTGGGATCAGGATTTCTTACCAAGCAGTATAAAATGTTTCTATAACTGTTCAATGTAAGACATAGACTATCATGCTCTGGACAATGATAAATTACAGTGACATAATGTAAGAAGTATTTTTGTCTAAATAAGTGGACACCAAGAATGAGAAAGATTCAAACATGTTTCAATTTACAAATCTGATTTAATTTAGCTATATGTTCCTGCTTACAGCTTACAGCCTAACATGAAAGAATTGACAGTCATTAACTTTTTAAATTTAACCTAATTAATGTAGAACCCAATGAACAATGTATAACGTGGTTAATGTGTTGTTGTCACGTCTACTCCCGCTCCCCCTCTCTGGCGCTCGGGTCACCAGTTTACTCTTTATTACGCACACATGTCACCATTGTTACGCGCACCTGCGCCTCATGAGACTCACCTGGACTCCATCACCTTCCTGATTACCTCCCCTATATCTGTCACTCCTTGGGTCTTTCCTGAAGCGTTATTGTTTCTGTTCCTGTGTTTCATATCCTGATACCACAAATTTTCTATAGGATTGAGGTCAGGGCTTTGTGATGSCCACTCCAATACCTTGACTTTGTTGTACTTACGCCATTTTGCCACAACTTTGGAAGTATGCTTGGGGTCATTGTCCATTTGGAAGACCCATTTGCGACCAAGCTTTAACTTCCTGACTGATGTCTTGAGATGTTGCTTCAATATATCCACATAATTGTCCTCCTCATAATGCCATCTATTTTGTGAAGTGCACCAGTCCCTCCTGCAGCAAAGCACCCCCACAACATGATGCTATCACCCTCGTGCTTCATGGTTGGGATGGTGTTCTTCGGGTTGCAAGCCTCCCCCTTTTTCCTCCAAACATAACAATGGTCCTTATGGCCAAACAGTTCTATTTTTGTTTCATCAGACCAGAGGACAATCTTTGTCCCCATGTGCAGTTGCAAACCGTAGTCTGGCTTTTTTATGGCGGTTTTGGAGCAGTGGCTTCCTTGCTGAACGGCCTTCCAGGTTATGTCGATATAGGACTCGTTTTACTGTAGATATAGATACTTTTGTACCTGTTCGCCTCCAGCATCTTCACAAGGTCCTTTGCTGTTTTTCTGGGATTGATTCGCACTTTTCGCACCAAAGTACGTTCATCTCTAGGAGACAGAACGTGTTTCCTTCCTAAGCGGTATGACGGCTGCGTGGTCCCATGGTGTTTATACTTGCATACTATTGTTTGTTCAGATGAACGTGGTACCTTCAGGCGTTTGGAAATTGCTCCCAAGGATGAACCAGACTTGTAGAGGTCTACAATTTTATTTCTGAGGTCTTGGCTGATTTCGTTTGATTTTCCCATGATGTTAAGCAAAGAGGCACTGAGCTTGAAGGTAGGCCTTGAAATACATCCACAGGTACACCTCCAATTGACTCAAATTATTTTAATTAGCCTAACAGAAGCTTCTAAAGACATGACATAATTTTCTGGAATTTTCCAAGCTGTTTAAAAGCACAGTCAACTAAATGTATGTAGCCTTCTGACCCACTGGAATTGTGATACAGTGAATTATAAGTGAAATAATCTGTCTGTAAACAATTGTTGGATAAATTACTTGTATCATGCATAAAGTAGATGTCCTAACCGACTTGCCAAAACTATAGTTTGTTAACAATAAAGTTGTGGAGTGGTTGACTCCAACATAAGTGTATGTAAACTTCCGACTTCAACTGTATGTGAAATATTATTACATACAGATAAAGAAAAAGTTAGATTTGAACAAATTTTCCATATCAATAATCAAAATGACTGAAAATAATTTATAAAAAATGACATCTTTGCTTGATAAATCAAATACCATCATGAAAAACAAAGCAATGGGCACTCTAAGTAGATGACCAGCAAATGCAATGACAAATCAATCTACATAATGCATTGAAATAAAGGGCATAAATCAGAGGTAATTACTTACATTATCAAGGATGCGTGTTAGACAAAGCAAACTTGACCAAACTATGGTGAAAATGAGGAAAGTAGACCTAACATATAAATGAAAATGTTTTCTAAAGGCCGCGGCCGACACTATTGAATGGACAGCACCTCGGGGCATGTTATCTCCGTGGTGTTGAATGGACAGCACCTCGGGGCATGTTATCTCCGTGGTGTTGAATGGACAGCCCCTCGGGCATGTTATCTCCGTGGTGTTGATGGACAGCACTCGGGGCATGTTTCTCCGTGGTGTTGAATGGAACGCACCTCGGGGCATGTTTCTCCGTGGTGTTGATGGACAGCACCTCGGGGCATGTTCTTCCGTGGTGTTGAATGGACAGCGCCGCTGTCTAGCCAGCTATAATTCATACTGTTTGTGGATAGAACAGGAGTGGTTTGTGGACATAGTTCGTTACACACGCATGATTACGTTTTCCAATTGATTCATGATCTCTAACTGTTCAATAGATAAAAACACTGACCACACACTACCTGATCGACCACACATTCTGACTGACCACACACCTCCTGACTGACCACACACCTCCTGACTGACCACACACCTCCTGACTGACCACACACCTCCTGACTGACTAAAAAATAAAGGCACTTTATATGTACTTTGGGGGGGGGGGGTTCTTACCAAACTGGGATCAGGTTTCTTACCAAACTGGGATCAGGTTTCTTACCAAACTGGGATCAGGTTTCTAACCAAACTGGGATCAGGTTTCTTACCAAACTGGGATCAGGTTTCTTACCAAGCAGTATAAAATGTTCTATAACTGTTCAATGTAAGACATAGACTATCATGCTCTGGACAATGATAAATACAGTGACATAAATGTAAGAAAAGTATTTTTGTCTAAATAAGTGGACACCAAGAATGAGAAAGATTCAAACATGTTTCAATTTACAAATCTGATTTAATTTAGCTATATGTTCCTGCTTTACAGCTTACAGCCTAACATGAAAGAATTGACAGGTCATTAACTTTTTTAAATTTAACCTAATTAATGTAGACCCAATGAACAATGGTATAACGTGGTTAATGTGTTGTTGTCACGTCTACTCCCGCTCCCCCTCTCTGGCGCTCGGTGTCACCAGTTTACTCTTTATTACGCACACATGTCACCATTGTTACGCGCACCTGCGCCTCATGAGACTCACCTGGACTCCATCACCTTCCTGATTACCTCCCCTATATCTGTCACTCCCTTGGGTCTTTCCTGAAGCGTTATTGTTTCTGTTCCTGTGTTTCATATCTGTACGCTACTACGCTATCCCTGTACTTGCTTCCCGATTCTTAGCGTACACGTTACAGTTGTGTTTATATACAGGCATTAAAACCCCTACCTTGACAGCTGGTAAACTGTTAGTACAGTGGCTATTACAGTATATTGCTATTATACTGTGGATTAAATTCCATGAACAAAACTGTTTGGAACTGAATTAATCAGACATTTACGCATCATATTGTTATAAATAAACTTGGTTTAATGGTCATGTATTTTTTTTTATTCACACATTCACGTATTCACACATACAACGGTTCACTTATGGCATTTATCACCCCTTGTGTGTTTGAATGTGTGAGTGGTGTAAATACAGACAGTCTGTATAAGAGACAATGTAGCTCTGTCTGCTGACCAAAGCAAATAGAGCATCACAGACCATAGTCCACCATGAACTTCTGAGGGCAGATCAGCTGTAGCGCAGTGTGCTACTTTTCCGCATCACAACCACGAGGATGCATGACCTTGACCTTGACGATGGCCTTAAGTGTTCTCGACCTGTCTGCTCCTATACTCAGCACCAAAAAGTGATGCATTACACCCTCCGAGACATATACATCACTGCGAGTTAATGGCGAAGCCACGTTGAGGCTCCACTAAAGGCAAACAGTAAAAGGTTTACCAGGAAGGTGACCTTACAACATGAGGCCGAGTGTGATGTTCTGTGCGTAATACCCTTGTTAAAACTAGGTATAGAGTTTATTTGTTATAATGAATTGGTATTAGATTTAAAAGGTGATCGAATTGCTCCTGAATTGTAATGTCGTTAATGCATTTCTTTTGAAGAAATATTTCTTTAAAATGTACAAGTGGTTTGCGTTTAAGTTTTGACCAATAAGGTAGCTTGTTAAGCTGATGCCAACTGGAGAGTTGACCTGGTTAACAGGAGCCCTGGGAGAAAGAGACGTTGAAAAAAGGAGAGACATTGAAGAGAGATAGAGAGACATTATCAGTGTTGGTGAAGAAAAACTATAAAAGAAGACGATAAAAGTATAACAAAACCCATATCTACTGAGTTTTGAAGGGAAATACTGATTTGATTTCATAAGAAAGTTATTATTATTTAGTTAAGAAAGACTTAGTAGAGACTGAAGCTAACGTCGCATCGTGGAGGTATTTGACAGCCTCGAGGTTAGCCTAGCATCGTGCAAGACCTGGAAAGAATTGCTTGTGGAATAGTTCCTGTTTCCATGGGATATCTGTTGCTGCTAAGGTATACTGACTGCATTGATAGCTGTGGATCTTGTGAGGACACCTGCACGGAACTGCTATACTTCGCTGAGGAAATATCTACCAGTAGTGAGTAACCACAACGGTGGGGTGCTTCGGGACTTAATGTGTGTTATCATTTTTTTTTTAGGCTCCAACGCACGCCAACGGGTTTAAGCAAGCTTGCCAGTAATTTGGACACGGGTTGTGCATGACTCATTGAGGTTAATTCTTTTTTGTTATTTTGATGTGGTACATTGAAAATGTGATAATTTTTCATCTTGAACCTTATGTCTGTTGCATTGGTGGAGTCATTTACCATTTCATTTAAATGCATGGCAAAGCATATCCTTATAAACTCAGCAAAAAATAAACGTCCTCTCACTGTCAACTCCGTTTYTTTTCAGKAAACTTAACATGTGTAAATATTTGTATGAACATAACAAGATTCAACAACAGAGACATAAACTGAACAAGTTCCACAGACATGTGACTAACAGAAATGGAATAATGTGTCCCTGAACAAAGGGGGGGACAAAATCAAAAGTAAGCCACCAGCTGCATTAAGTACTGCAGTGCATCTCCTCCTCATGGACTGCACCAGATTTGCCAGTTCTTGCTGTGAGATGTTACCCCACTCTTCCACCAAGGCACCTGCAAGTTCCTGGACATTTCTGGGGGGAATGGCCCTAGCCCTCACCCTCCGATCCAACAGGTCCCAGACGTGCTCAATGGGATTGAGATCCGGGCTCTTCGCTGGCCATGGCAGAACACTGACATTCCTGTCTTGCAGGAAATCACGTGCAGAACGAGCAGAATGGCTGGTGGCATTGTCATGCTGGAGGGTCATGTCAAGGATGAGCCTGCAGGAAGGGTACCGCATGAGGGAGGATGTCTTCTCTGTAACGCACAGCGTTGAGATTCCCTGCAATGACAACAAACTCAGTCCGATGATGCTGTGATACACTGCCCCAGACCATGATGGACCCTCCACCTCCAAATTGATCCCGCTCCAGAGTACAGGCCTCGGTGTAACGCTCATTCCTTCGATGATAAACGCGAATCCGACCATCACCCCTGGTGAGGCAAAACCGTGACTCGTCAGTGAAGAGCACTTTTTTCCAGTCCTGTCTGGTCAAGCGACGGTGGGTTTGTGGCCATAGGCGACGTTGTTGCCGGTGATGTCAGGTGAGGACCTTACAGCAAGCCTACAAGTCCTCAGTCCAGCCTCTTTCAGCCTTTACAGTCTGAGCACTGATGGAGGGATTGTGCATTCCTGGTGTAACTCGGGCAGTTGTTGTTGCAATCCTGTACCTGTCCCGCAGGTGGGATGTTTGGATGTACCGATCCTGTGCAGGTATTGTTACATGTGGTCTGCCACTGCAAGGATGATCAGCTGTCCGTTCTGTCTCTCTTTTGCGCTGTCTTAGGCGTCACACAGTACAGACATTGCAATTTATTGCTCTGGCCACATATGCAGTCCTCATGCCTCCTTGCATCATGCCCAAGGCACATCACACAGATGAGCAGGGACCCTGGTGTTTTTCATAGTCAGTAGAAAGGCCTCTTTAGAGTCCTAAGTTATTATAACTGTGACCTTAATTGCCTACCGTCTGTAAGCTGTTAGTGTCTTAACGACCGTTCCACATGTGCATGTTCATTAATTGTTTATGGTTCATTGAACAAGCATGGGAAACAGTGTTTAAACTTTTACAATGAAGATCTGTGAAGTTATTTGGATTTTTACGAATTATTTTTGAAAGACAGTGTCCTGAAAAAGGGAATCTTCTTTTTTTGCTGGGTTTATAATAACAAAAATGTATAATCATTCTATCTGAAGTGAATCCCCTAGTTGTCATCACCCTAGATAGTTAACAATAGGGATTCTTATTAGAGATGTCCTTCTCACATAATATTCCATGCTGTTCAGATATTCTAAGTAAGGTAATATCGTGAGTCAAATTCGAGCCTAGTGAAAGGGTTACATGTGGAATTGACTTACTCGACAAGTTCAACCCTTTTATTCCATGGGGAGCATATGTCTTACTGACTTCTTCCAGCAGGCTCGGTGTGGTGCGGTTTTCTCCACTTCTTTCAAGGATGTTCTTGCTTCCTTCTGTGGAATATAGTGCATGGTCTCCCACCACAACAGACCAAGCACCAATAGAACTACCAAAAATCACTTCATCTAATCTGTAACTTTAATTAATTTAACAAACCCTTCATTAAGCTGACAGTCACCAAAATTGGAAACGAGAATGACTTAAAAATATATCTTTGAATCAGTGCATTCGGAAAGTATTCACACCTTGACATTTTTGCGAATTTATTGTAAATACAAAACAGAAATACCTTCAGACCCTTTGTTATGAGACTCGAAATTGAGCTCAGGTGCATCCTGTTTTCAGTGATCATCCTTGAGATGTTTCTACAACTTGATTGGAGTCTACCTGTGGTAAATTTAATTGATTGGACATGATTTGGAAAGGCACACACCTGTCTATATACATTCCCACAGTTGACGGTGCATGTCAGAGCAAAAACCAAGCCATGAGGTTGAAGGAATTGTCCGTAGAGCTCCGAGACAGGATTGTGTCGAGGCACAGACCTGGGGAAGGGTATGAAAAAATTTCTGCAGCATTGAACGTTCCCAAGAACACAGTGGCCTCTCATTCTTAAATGAAGAACCTATAACCTAGAGACTCTATAACCTAGAGCTGGCCGCCCGGCTAAACTGAGCAATAGTGGGAGAATCGCCTTGGTCAGGGAGGTGACCAAGATCCCCATGATCACTCTGACAGAGCTACAGAAGGACAACCATCTCTGCAGCACTCCACCAATCAGGCCTTTATGGTAGAGTGGCCAGATGGAAGCCACTCTTTAGTAAAAGGCACATGGCTGCCCGCTTGGAGTTTGCCAAAAGGCACCTAAAGGACTCTGTTTGATCCTAGTGGAGCTACTAGAGCTTATTCCATGTTCTAAGTCTGGACAGGTCTTTATCTAAACGTGCTTTAGACCTCCCCTTTGTCATCTCCCTCGTTGTATAGAGGACATAAGCCTGGGTGTATGGGACAGTTCTATATCTTCTCTCTCCAGTCTAGGCTGTTTGCTGTTTCTCACTAAGCCCATAGATGTGAGGTTTTTACACCAGCATCAGAGGTGAGCTGGTGACCTTTGACACCAGCACTGATGAGAAAGAAGGATTAGACGACTCAGGGGACTGGTATTGGGGGAGCGAGGAGCAACTAGGAAGAGTGGTCAAGTGCTGCAAAGAGGGCTAATGTCAACATTATGCATGTCAGTCTCTCTTGGCTCAAAGTAGAGGAGCGATTGAGTGCATCAATAGTTTTTTTTAATATATATTATATATTTATTTATATTATTGTGTTAAATTGTCTGTATAATCAACTTACATATAGCTCTGACAGACATACTTACCCCAGCAGACATGCAATGAGAGGTTTCTGGGGGATGCAGGTAACCAAGCAGTTAAGAGCGATGGGCCAGTAACCCGAAAGGTTGCTGGTTTGAATCCCTGAGCCAGCAAGGTGGAAAAATCTGCTGTTCTACACTTGAGCAAGGCATGTAACCCTCAACAACAACTGCTCCCCGGGTGCCGATGACGTCAATTAAGGCAGCTCCCCGCACCTTTCTGATTCAGAGGGGTTGGGTTAAATGAGGAACACACATTTCGGCTGAATGTGTTCAGTTGTGCAAGGTATCACTTTCCATTTCCCTCTTCATAGTCCCCAATTCAGAATGAATTCAAGGCAATGCACAGTAGTACAGTATATAGAGCCATGATCACATCTAGTTAAGGCATATGTAGTAAGTCTCTGTAATGTTAATGTTTTAAAATTGTAAAGTCTTTTTTTCAGTAATGTCCTTTTCAATATATGTCGGACCCTATGAAGACTATCTGTCGCCATTGTATCGGCTAATGGGGATCCCAATAAAAATCAACAAAAAAATAATATTAATTCCTCTCTTGTTCAGAGTGGTGGCGTGTGAGGCGTGAAGCGTGAGGGCAAAAGGGCATTAACGTAACTCTGGGCTATATATAGCTGATTATTCTGAAAATGTTTAGTTTTTTTACGCTTGTGCACTGATTAGTGTGAATGTGAGCATCTTGGCCGGGGGTGGAGCTGGCCCAGTGAAGGGGAAAGGAGCAGAGGGAGACAGCCGGAAGGTACAGTCCCTGTCAGCCAGCACGGCCCACTGAGATAATTGGAGCAGAGGCTTCGGGCTGAAGCCTGAACGCTGAGAGGGTAGGAGCAGAGCAATGGGCCAATCTGGTTCTGTACACACAGAACTCCTCCAGAACCACAGCGTAGGTTATACAACTCTCCACCAGGGGGCACAACTTCCTCAGAGAATATGTCATTCTTATCTTTTCTATGTTAAAAGACAATACATTTTTTGTTTTAGAGTGTCGCAAGGTATGAGAACCATTTATCCAGATTTTTGCTATTGGTTATTGGTTTGAACATTTCAACAACACGTTCTTGTTGTTTATGTACCAGCCCTTTAACCTGTCCATACTGCATGTTTTCCCTTAATCACCAGAATATTTTCTCTTTATCCTTCGTTCACAATTTAGTGGCTATATCCATGTAAGCCAAAGTTCCAAAAGATGGGCCTAAAATAGTATATAAGAGATCATATTTTTTTGCTGTGAGTCTTATGTGGATGAAAAGGTTAAAACATATTTGTTGGTCTGCTGTGATTAATGAGGAGCATCCAGATGCTGCACTTGATGAATTTATGAAATTGTTTCTTCCAATTATTGATAAACATGGACCTGTTAAGAAACTATCAGAACTGTTAAGGCTCCATGGATTGATGAGGAATTGAAAAACTGTATGGATGAAAGAGATGGGGCAAAAGGAGTAGCTAATTAAGTCTATCTGCACTGACTGGCTGACTTACTGCAAATTGAGAAATGATGTGACTAAACTCAACAAAAAGAAGAAACTGTATTATGAAGCCAAGATTAATTATATAAAAACTTGAGTACTTTTAATGAAATAATGGGCAGAAACACAAATTCAACTCCTTCTTTCATCGAATCGGATGGCTTATTCATCACAAAAACCTTTTGATGTTTCCAATTATTTTAATTATTACTTTGTTGGCAAAGTGGGCAAACTTAGGCAGGAAATGCCAACAAATAATGAAAGAAAAGCATTGCAAGTTTGAATTTTGTAAAGTTAGTTTGGGAGAGGTGGATTTTTTTTTGTTATCAATCAATAAGAGAGATACTGAGGATGGTAGCTGACTTTATAACCACTCCATTCTGTCATATCTTTAATCTGAGTTTAGAAGAAAGTCTTTGTCCTCAGGCCTGGAGGGAAGCCAAAGTCATTCCACTACTCAAGGGTGAGTGGAAAAGCAGCCTTTACTGGTTCTAACAGCAGACCTATTAGCTTGCTGCCAGCTCTTAGCAAACTGTTGGAAAAAATAGTGTTTGACCAAATACAATCCTACTTCTCTTTAAACAAATTAACAACAGACTTTCAAATCAAATGTTATTTGTCACATACACGTGTTTAGCAGATGTTATTGCGGGTATAGCGAAATGCTTGTGCTTCTAATCCAACAGTGCAGCATATCTAACAAGTAAAATGTACCAATTTCACAACAAATACCTAATACACACATCTAAGTGAAGAATATATAAATATATGGACAAGCAATATCAGAGTGGCATAGACTGAGATACAGTAGTATAGAATACAGTATATACACTACCGTTCAAAAGTTTGGGGTCACTTAGAAATGTCCTTGTTTTTGAAAGAAGAGCTTTTTCTTTTGTCCATTAAAATAACATCAAATTGATCAGAAATACTGTGAAGACATTGTTAATGTTGTAAATGACTATTGTATCTGGAAGCGGCAGATTTTTTATGGAATATCTACATAGGCGTACAGAGGCTCATTAACAGCAACCATAACTCCTGTGTTCTAATGGCATGTTGTGTTAGCTAATCCAAGTTTATCATTTTAAAAGGCTAATTGATCATTAGAAAACTCTTTTGCAATTATGTTAGCACTGTCACGCCCTGACCTGAGATATCTCTGTTTTCTTAATTTTTTGGTTAGGTCAGGGTGTGACTAGGGTGGATTACGCTAGTTTATGTATTGTCTAGGGGTTTTGTACTGTCTAGGGTTTTTGTATGTCTAGGGTTTTGTAGGTCTAGGTATTTGTATGTTTATGGTGGCCTGATATGGTTCCCAATCAGAGGCAGCTGTTTATCGCTGTCTCTGATTGGGGATCATATTTAGGTAGCCATTTCCCCGTTGGTGTTTGTGGGTTCTTGTTCTATGTTTAGTTGACTGTCTGCACTATCCATATAGCTTCACGGTTCGTTTTGTTATTTTGTTCAGTGTTCATTTGGTTAGGTCAGGGTGTGACTAAGGTGGATTACGCTAGTTTTTGTATTGTCTAGGGGTTTTGTACTGTCTAGGGTTTTTGTATGGGGATCGTCGCTGGAGGCTCCGGACTGGGGATCGTCGCTGGAGGTTCCGGACTGGGGACCGTCGCTGGAGGCCCCGGACTGGGGACCGTCGCTGGAGGCCCCGGACTGGGGATCGTCACTGGAGGCTCCGGACTGGGGGGGTGGCGTCCAGAACCAGAGCCGCCACCAAGGGTAGATGCCCACCCAGACCCTCCCCTATAGGTTCAGGTTTGCGGCCGGGAGTCCGCACCTTTGGGGGGGGTACTGTCACGCCCTGACCTGAGATATCTCTCTTTTATTTTTTGGTTAGGTCAGGGTGTGACTAGGGTGGATTACGCTAGTTTTTGTACTGTCTAGGGGTTTTGTACTGTCTAGGGTTTTTGTATGTCTAGGGTTTTGTAGGTCTAGGTATGTTTATGGTGGCCTGATATGGTTCCCAATCAGAGGCAGCTGTTTATCGTTGTCTCTGATTGGGGATCATATTTAAGTAGCCATTTCCCCGTTGGTGTTTGTGGGTTCTTGTTCTATGTTTAGTTGCCTGTCTGCACTATCCATATAGCTTCACGGTTCGTTTTGTTATTTTGGTAGTTTGTTCAGTGTTCATTCGTTAAAATAAATAAGAATGTACGCATACCACGCTGCACCTTGGTCTCCTTCGTATGAAGGAGCATGACAAGCACAGCTGAAAACTGTTGTACTGGTTAAAGAAGCAGTAAAACTGGCTTTAGTCCACCTATATCAATGAGTCGTTTTCTTCACCTCATGCTTTAAACTGTGGAATACCGCAGGGCAGCTGCCTTTAATTAATATATACCAATGACCTTCCTTATGCCTTATCTGAAATTCAAGCAACTATATTTGCAGACAAAACTACAATTTATACAGCAAGACAATCGGTTCGAACACCAAGAAAACCAAGGTTATGTTGGTCTGTTCCACCAGGAAAAGGCCAACACAGTATGGGATACAATTACGTATGGGGAAGTACAAATTGAGGAAGTGGCAGAAACCAAGCTACTAGGGGTACAGCTAGACAACTGCTTATCATGGTCATCTCAAATAACAAATCTATGTAATAAAACTAATTAAAACTGCACGCATGATCAGAACGATAGCTAAATAATTATTGGGAAAGATTCTTAAGCAAACAACCCAAGCATTAATTGGGAGTCAGGTGAACTATTGTTCTGTGGTCGGGGTAAATCCATCAGCAAGTGAAATTAGGAGGCTGCAGATTGCACAGAACAAAGCAGCAAGGATTGTTTTAAGGTGGCGATATGATTCTTCAGTTATAGTCATGCTCTTGGTTGGTCATCAATCAACAAGATAATTGAAAAAAACCACAATGTACACCATTTAAAACTGCCAAACTATTCACAACAGTATTCAGTTGGTAAGAGACAGACATTCAGTAAAAACTAAGAATAGATTTCCACCATCTGTGGGCCGGTTAAGGAGTATTGGTGTCTCTGAGGAGTCTTTGGCCTGGTTTGCTAACTACCTCTCTCAAAGAGTGCAGTGTATAAAGTCAGAACATCTGCTGTCTCAGCCACTGCCTGTCACCAAGGGTGTACCCCAAGGCTCGATCCTAGGCCCCACGCACTTCTCAATTATGGAGACGTAATTTATTGATCGGCAGGTAAGAGTGCTCTCGAGCGGCTAGATGTTCTTTACCATTCGGCTAGCAGATTTGCCACAAATGCTCCTTATAGGACACATCACTGTACTCCAGAAAAGTCATAAGAATAAAAATTGTGAAACATCAAAAAAGTTATCCTTTTTAGATAAAACTATACTAAATATATTCATATGTCACCAAATAATTGGTTAGCACTGTCTGGGCTAGCATCATGGTATAGACGGAGGACAGTTAGCTTCCATCCTCCTCTGGCTACATGGACTTCAATACAAAACCTAGGAGGCTGGTAGGCCTCACCCCCTTCCATAGACATACATGGTAATTATGACCAATTCCGGAGGACGTCCTACAACCAATCAAAGCTTTAGCAGTATGAACTGACATGTTGTCCATCCAATCATAGATGTAGGATCAGAGAATGAACCTAGTGTGTTGTATTGGGATTGTGCCACAGAGCATTATGGGGGTTCTATGTGTTGAGAAGCTTGGTGACATTGTTGGATAGAGATTAAGAGTGATAGTTGAACAAAATTCGTATTTTTTATATTACAGGAGATGGAGGAGGTATATTATACATTGTTTTCTTGGATATAGAACTTTATTTTTGTGTCTAGTTAGTGCAATTTCTTTAAATTTGCCTTGCTAACGTCAGTAGCTCACTAGCTACCAGCGCGTATGCAGTTTTTTCCACCAGAATGGTAGAATGGCCAACGCTGCCGGAAATGTTGTGGACTTTTTGTTGAAGAACCTCTTTCATTCTCTGGGGTACAGGGAAATGGTGTGAATTAAAAGCGAGTGTTGAGATCAGTTTCATGAAAAAGCATGAAAAGGTGCGGGCATTCAACTAGTATCAAATGTATAGCTGATTAACAGGGAGCCTATCATCAAGCTGCTTGTAATTGCACGTTAAGATTCTTTCCATGCTGAACAGCTTTTCTGGGATGTCGAAAACAATTCTGAATGATTTGATAACTTCCATCTCATCATCCATTAAAAGTTAGATTAAAGAGATTAAAGAGACAGCCTATGCGCCCTGTCCATCTGGTCAGGGTAAACTAATTGGTAACGTTATGTATTTATAGTCCATTTGTATGTCAGGAGTATGTGAATGTGATCAAATTTGGATTATAATCAAAATTGGGCTGGCTAGGCTGCCTATAAGTTTTTAATCCAAAATGATTACCTGGAATGAATCAATCAACATAATAGTGATGGCAGATGCGAGTCATTTTTTTTGTAAGGTCTACAGTTGCATAGGCCTGCATGAGGCAAACATGCATAAAGCAAGCTCAGCTCTGTGAGTTCTATTGTCTATTAGTTGTCTAGGTGTCTGGGTAGAGGAAATGCCCCTCCTATTCTAGTCTAAATATAATTAATATTAACAAATATAAGGTAGCTGCAGTTTGAATGGGTTCATCCCCCCAGTGCCAGGAGTTTTTTTCCAGGAGTTTTTTTAAAACCATGTGACTTGACTAGGAAAAACTGTTCACAGCATAGCTCATATAAAACCTTTTTACAACTGAGTAATCACTGTCATACCTTATAGGGTTCAGAGTTTTCCTAGTTAGGTTAACATATAAGGAAAAACTCCAGGCCCCAGGAGGTAAAAATTGCCTCCCCGCTCTGGGATATATGGTGCCACCAGTCTGCTTGCAGTTGTCAGTTATCGTCAGGTATGTGGATGATCAGGGCGTTATTCAGGAACGTTTCTTGAGCTACTTTGATGTGTCAAGTGGGCGAGATGCGGAGTCTGAGTTTAACTTTAGAGAAACTCGTCCAAACCTACGATGGCGCAGCTGTAATGGAATGTATCTGCTAATGGTATTTACAGCTAAGTCCCCTCATGTTCCATGATTTAAGAAGTGATGACCACTCCACTACCATTGTCAACTCTCTCCTGACATGAACTGAAGCCACGTCTCATGTGCCCACTCATCCACTGGCACGTTGAATGTTTCCCTTCCAAGCACTGTGAGTACCCCTATAAATGTTCTCTCATTACTGTATGTAGAGTCAATCACATACACAATCACATTATTACACATCAGAGATTTTACTCCTTGCTTGGACTAACTCATTCTTAGCTCTTTTGTCTAACTGTGTTGTGTCTTGTGTTGTTGTTTTTTGTCTTTCCAGTAAAATCCTGTCCTGCACTGGTCAAGCCTCTGAACACCTCAACTCATGCATCATACCCTCATTCAATCACTGCTGTGATCCCTTTCTAACACTGTAAGTAGCCCTCTCATTCCCATTCCCTATAATATTGTACTGTAAATGTCTTTATTAAAAGCATTTGGTTAAAACAATTAGTCTTTGACGATTTTTTAAACACACTTTGTGGTCTCCGTGTGTTTCGCGGCTATTTTTACATACTGAATGTTGTCCTGTCAACACGTGTCCCCTCCTTTTATTTTATTTAACCTTTATTTAACTAGGCAAGTCAGTTAATTAAGAACAAATTCTTATTTACAATGACGGCCTACCAAAAGGCAAAAGGCCTCCTGCGGGGACGGGGGCTGGGATTAAAAATAAATATATATAGGACAAAACACACATCACGACAAGAGAGACAACACTACATAAAGACACTACATAAAGAGACATGACAACACAGCATGGTAGCATCACTGCATGACAACAACATGGTAGCACCACAAAACATGGAACAAACATTATTGGGCACAGACAACTGCACAAAGGGAAAGAAGGTAGAGAAAACAACACATCACACAAAGCAGCCACAATTGTCATTAAGAGTGTGCATGATTGAGTCTTTGAATGAAGAGATTGAGATAAAACTGTCCAGTTTGAGTGCTGCAAAGAAACACCTAGTTAGGCTGCAGCTGGCCTGGTCCAGAAGAGAGTGGCATGTCTTGCTCTTCATTATAATTTTACCTTTATTTAACTAGGCAAGTCAGTTAAGAACAAATTCTTATTTACAATGACGGCCTACCCCAGACAAACCCTAACCTGGACGATGCTGGGCCAATTGTGCACCGCCCTATGGGACTCCCAATCATGGCCGGTTGTGATACAGCCTGGAATTGAACCAGGGTTTGTAGTGATGCCTCTAGCACAGATATGCAGTGCCTTAGACCGCTGCACAACTCGGGAACCCCTAGAGGGCTAATCAGGAGGCTAATATTAATGCTAGTCTCTCTATGCATGCCAGTCTCTCTTGGCTAAGAGTTGAGGAAAGACTGACTGCGGCACTTTTTGTTTTTATAAGAAACATTAATGTGTTGGAAATACCAAATTGTTTGCATAGTGAACTTCCACACAGCGCTGACACACAAACTTACCCCACCAGACATGCCACCAAGGGTCTTTTCACAGTCCCCAGGTCCAGAACAAATTCAAGGAAACATACAGTATTATACAGAGTCATGAGTGCATGGAACTCCCTTCCATCTCATACAGAGCAAGTGAACAGCAAACCTGGTTTCAAAAAACAAATAAAGCAACACCTCACAGCACAACACCTCTCCCCCATGTGATACTTGTTGTGTGTATGTACTGACATGTATGTGTAACTGATAGATATAGATGTACACGCACACACACTACTGTGCATGTTCATGTTTTTAAATGTATGTAAATTGTAATGTTTTTTTGTCTGTAATGTATTTTTTGTTATATGTCGGACCCCAGTAAGACTAGCTGTCACCATTGGTGTTGGGATCCTGATCTATTCCTTGAAGCCTTAGAGATACAGAGACAAATATACATATGTATACAGTAAATACTATATATACAGTACCAGTCAAAGGTTTGGACACATCTACTCATTACAGGGGTTTTCATTATTTGTACTATCTTCTACATTGTAGAATAGTAGTGAAGACATCAAAACTACGAAATAATACACATGTAGTAACCAAAAAGTAGCCACCCTTTGCCTTGGTATTATCTTAACCAGCTTGTTCAAAACTGTTCAACTATCAAACTATGATGGGTATAGGGAAAATTAGAGTATCATGTAGTAGCCTAAACCTATCGCTGTTACATTGAACTGGGTGAATTGAATATGAATGAGAGTCATCCAATATGCTGTAATAGAAATACAGCCATGCTCATTAAAAAAAAAATATTCTCCCTGATCTTAAATGCCACTGACCGCCACTGGTCCAACTGGTATATATGACTTCCCACTTGGTTATGAATGTAGCATTAGCTAGCAGTTAGCATGTCTTAGCATACACTAGATAGGAAGCTATAGCCTTTAGTTACTAACTAGCTGCTCTAATCGCACCACCACTCTACTACAACCTCATTACCACTGAAGATGAAAATAACTTTGCTGTTTGATGAGAGATTTGTCTTGTATGTCTTAAATTATCCACAGAAATGTTCAAGTGCCTTATTATCTATGTTCTTGTTCTCTATGTTCTTGTCAAGAATAGGTTCCTTTGCTGATTTATAAATACATTGAAATGCAAGCTGTGACATGGGAAGACAATCCCAAGGACATCATCTCATTAAAAAGCCACACTGGTTGTCTGAATAACTTGTCCAACACACCCAACTCAAGTGCCACCCATAGCCTATACAGGAAAATACTCTGAGAATAGAATTCAATTGTGGAACTGTACAGTAGGCGTATGCATGTACTATTATGTGTATGATATACTGCTTGATGTGATGGTAAAACCATCTGGTCTATGCTGTGTGTGGAATTCGTATACGTTTGTATGGGGTGTACTAGACTACACTTTTAGAAAAAAAGGTGGTATCTAGAACCTAAAAGAGTTCTTCGGCTGACCTCATAGGATAAATCTTTGAAGAACACTTTTTGGTTGCAGATAGAACCCTTTTGGTTCCAGCTACAACCCTTTAGGGGCCCATGTAGTGCCCCTAATGTGACGTGTCAGCTGTCTCTGTGGACACACACACACACACGTCTCCCCCATCTCTCTCTTCCTGTCCTCCATATATGTGATTCAACCAATGAGATTAGTCAATACTCTACTTAGCCATGATAAATATAACCTAATTATTTCCCTCCTGTAATCCTCTAGTACTAACGCAACCATACTTAGAGCAAGATAACATATTGCAGTGGTGCAAATCAACATATTACAGCGTATAACAACAGAGCACAATATCAACTGTCATTGAGTGACCAAGAAAATCAAACAACATATAGGAGAGATATTGAAAAGAGACAGGGAGAGAGGGAGCAGATGTTTTAGCATGTTTTTAAAAAATAGATCAATTAAATTTTTTGGGCAGGGACATATACAGGATACTACCCTAAACAACATAACCTTCACTCCAAATCAAAACTCCAAACCTACAACCTGATTTTGGATGGAATTACCTGGAATCCTTCCTACACCCAAGGATTATTATTCCCAAGCTATACAGCAAACGCTCTGGTAAACAAACAGAAACCTGAAAACACAATCCAACCTGGAACTGAAAGACTAATGCTTAGTCTGAAGCTATTTTTTACTTTCAAAAGCCAAAAAGAAAAATACATTACAATGATATATTTTACTTTGTAAGGGGTGAATGCTAAGGCTACCAAGCTTGCTAGGACAAAGAGATACAACTTCAATTAGCACTGATGTGTGAAGCGAGAGGTGTCAAAGCCTTTGAACCAAACAAATGGCAGGCTACCACACCCAAATCCAGAGGCCTTGACGCCCCCTGCTTCTGTTCAGAGACCATTCACTGGGATTTTCTACAAGAAATCTGCCTCCAGAAATAAAAGTTTCTCCCAAGTGGTTGTGACATCTACTCCTGTTGCCTGCTGCACTGCTGCTTGGATTCCACCTGGTGGTCTGTTCACAGTCTGCCCTGGTTGTCTCTCCCTGTCTGGTACAGGTATGTTGCCATCTGATGCACATTCAGATGTCATAAATCAGCACTGCCGAGCTATCCCTGTCCTATGCCGTGCCTTGATTGTATTACTGTTGATGATATCTGGAAATGTGCATGTACACCCTGGCCCATCTACTGTTGCTAGCCCCAATTCTGACTTGTGCTCTGATATCTGCTTCACTAATTTCTGCTTTCGTAAAAGCCTGGGTTTTCTGCACGTTAAAACTAGAAGCTTATTACCTAAAATGGATGAATTGAAAGTGTGGGTTCACAGCTCCAATCCAGATGTTTTGGTCATTACTGAGACATGGTTAAGGAAGAGTGTTTTGAATACTGATGTTAACCTCTCTGGTTCTAACCTTTTTCGGCTAGACAGATTTTCCAAAGGCTGGGGAGTGGAAATCTTTACCAAGGATCACATTCAGTGCTCGGTTGTCTCCACCAAGTCTGTCCCCAAACAATTAGAATTGCTGGTTTTAAGTATTAAACTTTCAAATAGCTCTTTGTTGACTGTTGCTGGGTGCTATCGTCCTCCATCAGCACCGGCCTGTACCCTACCTGCCCTAACCTCTCTCCTGGCCCCTTATACTAAGTCTGAATTTGTTCTGCTAGGTGACCTAAACTGGGACATGCTTAAACCACCTGTCCAAGTCCTAAAGCAATGGGACTCCCTAAATCTTTCTCAGATTATTACCAATCCCACAAGGTATGACTCCAAACACCCAGAAAAGGCTACTCTTCTTGATGTTATCCTCACAAATAATCCTGATAGGTATCAGTCTGGTGTTTTCTGTAAAGACCTTAGTGATCACTGTTTTACAGCCTGTGTTTGTAATGGCTGCTCAGTGAAACGGCCTGGTTTGCTAACTACCTCTCTCAAAGAGCGCAGTGTATAAAGTCAGAAAATCTGCTGGTTCAGCCACTGCCTGTCACCAAGGGAGTACCCCAAGGCTCAATCCTAGGCTCCACGCGCTTCTCAATTTACATCAACAACATAGCTCAGGCAGTAGGAAGCTCTCTCATCCATTTATATGCAGATGATACAGTCTTATACTCAGCTGGCCCCTCCCCGGTTTTGTGTTAAATGTTCTACAACAAAGCTTTCTTAGTGTCCAACAAGCTTTCACTACTCTTAACCTTCTTCTGAACACCTCCAAAACAAAGCTCATGTGGTTTGGTAAGAAGAATGCCCCTCTCCCCACAGGTGTGATTACTACCTCTGAGGGTTTAGAGCTTGAGGTAGTCACCTCATACAAGTACTTTGGAGTATGGCTAGACGGTACACTGTCCTTCTCTCAGAACATATCAAAGCTGCAGGCTAAGGTTAAATCTAGACTTGGTCTCCTCTATCGTAATCGCTCCTCTTTCCCCCCAGCTCCCAAACTAACCCTGATTCAGATGACCATCCTACCCATGCTAGATTACGGAGACATAATTTATAGATCGGCAGGTAAGAGTGCTCTCGAGCGGCTAGATGTTCTTTACCATTCGGCCATCAGATTTGCCACCAATTCTCCTTATAGGACACATCACTGCACTCTATACTCCTCTGTAAACTGGTCATCTCTGTATACCGTCGCAAGACCCACTGGTTGATGCTTAGTTATAAAACCCTCTTAGGCCTCACTCCCCCCTATCTGAGATATCTACTGCAGCCCTCATCCTCCACATACAACACCCGTTCTGTCAGTCACATTCTGTTAAAGGTCCCCAAAGCACACACATCTCTGGGTCGTTCGTCTTTCCAGTTCACTGCAGCTAGCGACTGGAACGAGCTGCAACAAACACTCATACTGGACAGATTCTCTTCATTCAAAGACTCAATCATGGACACTCTTACTGACAGTTGTGGCTGCTTTGCATGATGTATTGTTGTCTCTACCTTCTTGCCCTTTGTGCTGTTGTCTGTGCACAATAATGTCTGTTACATGTTTTGTGCTGCTACCATGTTGTGGTGCTACCATGTTGTTGTCATGTGTTGCTGCCTTGCTATGTTGTCTTAGGTCTCTCCTCATGTAGTGTTGTCTCTCTTGTCGGGATGTGTGTTTTGTCCTATATATATATATTTAGTCCCAGCCCCCGTCCCCGCAGGAGGTCTTTTGGTAGGCCGTCATTGTAAATAAGAATTTGTTCTTAACTGACTTGCCTAGTTAAATAAAATAAATATAACAAAAGGAGGGGACACGTGTTGACAGGACTACATACAGCATGTTGATGTTCTACAACACAGACGAACAACAAATAAACAAATGTGTCTATATATAAAGTGCCACACTGTGCCAACAACTAGGTTGCTTTATGTAACATATGAATATATTTATAAACAAACGTCCTGTCGTCGTATAATAATTCTGGATCTTCTGTCATCATCCTCACACGCTAGGTTCAGGAAGACACTTCCTCCACCATCACATGACCACTCAATAAGATCCAGCTATGACTCACTGCTCCATTCCCATTGAAGCTGGAGTGACATTGATTTAAACTCACGGAGACTGACTCCAGTGAGCTCTGACATGAAGCGAGTTAAATATCAATTGACTGCAGTCTTTCATTTCTTTCTTCAATCTTTCATTCTTTACTCATGTACAGATATTTTTAGGACCATATGGCTCTTTCTTCCCACTTCGTTTCCATCTTACCTTCAAAGGTTTGACTCCTCCCACTGATCGCAAATCAATGTTGTTTCAATGTAATTTGTCAACGTATTGTGACGTGTAATCTATGTGGGAAATACATTGGATTTTAAGAAAGTCATCAACGTAAACTGTTACTTTGAGGATAAAAAATGAAAACCACAGGATTATGTTATGGTGGTATGCAATTTCAACATAGACAAACCTCGTATAAAATATGTTGAATTGGTACCTTTGAAACGTCAGCTCTTCAATGTAATATCCACTATCCACTAAACTTGTTATCGTGGTCAAATTACCGGCCGGGGGGCCCCCCATTGATTTTGTTAGTCAGATATGACATTAAAAACTGCAAACATTTCCCTCCACCCTATGGCAAAATGTGTAGAAAGGCAGGAAATTAGCTGTAAAACAGAAACATTTTCTCTCCGCCCCATGGCAAAATGTGTAGAATGGCACAAAATGTACTCTATAACGTAAAGAATGTATCTCCGCTGTCAAGAGGGGGGCCACTAAGATGTGGGTACGCAGACCCGCAAGGAACTGCTGCAATTCATGATGAGTTTAAATGTTTTTGTTGCCCCCACCCCCATTAAAGCACCCCATGCCTGATCTACAGCTACCCCTTCGGTCTCCCATCCAGAGTCACTGAGTACTACCAATGGTCTATCATGAGAATGATTGTTGAGAAATCTTCACTTAATAGATTCACTGTTGCTATCGATGTCATTCCAAAGTGTAGGTTCAACAGAGCAAATGAAATGTAACCATGCTTTATCAATCATGTATCATCAATGATGCTATATAGGCCTACACAGCATTTGGGATGTCATCAGCAGCTGCTGTTTAAATTCAGCCCAGAATTCAACTAAAAATAGACAATACGTATAGGCCTAGCGTTTGAAGCTTTGGTTGATTTCAAATGGAGTTAATAATAAATATATTGGATTCACGTCTCGATCTCAACCAAAAATCTAAATTAAAGAATAGGAGTCAAATCAAAAGTATTCAAAGTTCATTTAAAGTATGATTTGATTTAGTCCTGTTCTTTAACTTACATTTTTAGTTGAAATGGAGACGTGAATCCAACATATCAATTATTCATTTGTAGACAAACTGGAATTAAAGCCAAGCTCAGTGGCACAGATGGAGCTATCCAATCAGAAGATACATCTCCTTCATAAATTGATATTTGGTTGCGCTGACAACCAAACACAAGTCAATATCACTTTTCCAATACAGCGAATATTCCCTGCCTGTACTTTAGCCTATCGGATTTCCTGTTATCAACCTATTGCCTGATCTCCCGGGCGACGTTACTAGCCTTTTCACTGCCTGTACTGTTGCCTTTTGGACCCCTGTGTATGACCTTCTGCCTGCCCCTGGAACCAGCTACCTGCTGCCCTTTGTGGTCCTTTACAAATAATCCCATCGTGTTCATTACATCTTACAAACTAATATAAGTATTTATTCAACCTTAAAATTAGTAACATCCATGGCCACTTTGAGGTTAATGTAACAAATGTCTTATGTAATAATAGAAAGCGTGCATGTTCAGGGTTGCAGGTCTGTGGAAATCTTCACAATTGCTATAATCTGCACAGAATCTCATTGATCACTTGCACCATGTACTTTTTTATGCAATCTCAACTGCAATCCAGGTCATTTGGTTGTGGTATTGCATGAAGCAGAGGGATAACACAATGTTGTATAAACAAAATATCTGACATTGTATTCCCATTTGAACTTTTTGTTGTGCTTTTTAAATGGTTGAAAGTGCAGTAATAAGACATTTAGGTGACATCTAAACCCAATCAATCCACTGGAATTTGGTTGTGCTTTTAGATAGTTTAAAGCCTGGTGAGTGGGTGAAAAAAGGTTGGAATCTCATCTCCCAAATATTACCCAATTCTCCACATTGAAATTGTGGTGGGCCCAGAGGGCTCCTTTCATAGCCTTCCTTATAGTTTACATATGCAGGTTGTTTGGGGCCAGTTCTGCCACCTGAGATGAGTGGTTGACTGTGGTGTTCTTTACATCAACCCATACGGGGGGGGGGGGATACTTTTAAAATATTTGTTATACATTTTTTTAGGATACATGTTAAAAATTTAAGTACATTCTGACATACAGTACCAGTCCAAAGTTGACACCCACTCATAACAGGGTTGTTCTTTATTTTTACTATTTTCTACAATGTAAAATAATGGTGAAAACTATGGAACAATGTAATAGGTTGAACAGATCAGAATATATCCACCCTTTGCCTTGATTACAACTTTGCACAATCTTGGCATTCTCTCAACCAGCTTCATGAAGTAGTCACCTGGAATGCATTTCAATTAACAGGTGTGCCTTGTAAAGTTAATTTGTGGAATTTCTTTCCTCCTTAATGCATTTGAGAGTATTCGTTGTGACAAGGTGGGGGTGGTATACAGAAGATAGTCCTATTTGGTAAAAGACCAAGTCCATATTATGGCAAGAACAACTCAAATAAGCAAAGAGAAACGACAGTCCACTACTTTAAGACATGAGGTTCAGTCAATGCGGAAAACTAAGAACTTTGAAAGTTTCTTCAAGTGCAGTGCAAAACCTTCAAGCACTATGATGAAACTGGCTCCCATGAGGACCTCCACAGGAAAGACCTCATAGACCTCATAGTGTCTGAATGCTAATGGAAATAATGTATTTCTGTTTTTTATTTTCAATACATTTGCTAAAATCTAAACCTGTGTTCACTTTGTCATTATAAGGTATTGTGTGCAGATTGATGGGGGGACAAATTATTTAATCAATTTTAGAATAAGGCTATAATGTAACAAATGTGGAAAAAGTGAACGGGTCTGAATACTTTCAGAATGCACTAATTGTATATCACAATATATGTGAAATGCATCAGGAAATATATTTCAAAATACATTCTGAAATACTGAACATTAATGTATTTAGTCAATGTATTAGGAAATGTTTTGTCAAATATATTCCAACATGCATTGAAATTAATTTGTAAGAAATATATTTTAGTGAATGTATGGTAAATAAAATAAAATAAATAGGCTAATCATATTGTAACAAAGTGGTGACTGTCTTAACAATGACACTTTAGTATTAAATGCACTTTGTCATTCTCATTAAGAATTCAGATGTGAAAGTATACAAGCTTAACCTTTTAAACACAGAACACATTAACATTGATGTAGTGATCAATACGTAAAAAATCATTTATATATTTCACAAGTCTAAGCCGGGGGAGGCGAGCTATATGGAATTCTTTAAGGTCATACCAAGGATGATTTTACTATTTGATTTAGAATTTTAAGACCCCTTCAAGTATCAACAAAAATATATTCATAAATGATGTGGCCTTACAGCTATTAGCTCATAAATATTTACATTTTAATCATTTCGCAGACATTCTTATCCAGAGAGACATACATGAGCAATTAAAGTTAAGTCCTTGATCAAGGGCACAAACAGATTTTTTTTCACTTAGTCTGCTCGGGGTTTCAAACCAGCAACCTTTTGGTTAGTGGCCCAACACTCTTAACTGCTAGGATACTTGTTATTCAAATGCATTGAATAAGAGATTCACTACATGGCACAACAGTCCCAAAAAAATCCAAACGAAGTTTTTTCTGAAGTGTCCGTCCTATATCTGAGAGATAAAAGAAAGATCAGGATACCTAATTCTTTTTTTTTTTTTTTTTGTACACGTATTTAACCCCTTGTTTTTTGGCACTAAACAGTCTCATATAGTACCAGTCAAACGTTTGGACACACCTACTCATTCAAGGGTTTTTATTTGTACTATTTTCTACATTGTAGAAGTAATAGTGAAGACATCAAAACTATGAAATAACACATATGGAATCATGTAGTAACCAAAAAAGTTACTACAAAATATATTTGAGATTCTTCAAAGTAGCCACCCTTTGCCTTGACAGCTTTGCACACTCTTGGCATTCTCTCAATCAGCTTCATGAGGTAGTCACCTGGAATGCATTTCAATTAACAGGTGTGCCGTGTTAAAAGTAAATTTGTGGAACGTCTTAATGCGTTTGAGCCAATCAGTTGTGTTGTGACAAGGTAGGGATGGTATACAGAAGATAGCCATATTTGGTAAAAGACCAGCTCAAATAAGCAAAGAGAAATGACAGTCCATTACTTTAAGACATTTTCAGGGATGTCTCATGGTCTGACAAACACCGCTCTAGCACTGTCACCTTTCACAATCACATGTATTTATAAAGCCCTTTTTACATCAGCAGATGTCAAAGAGATTTATACAGAGACCCAGCCTAAAACCCCAAACAGCCAGCAATGCAGATGTAGAAGCACGGTGGCTAGGAAGAGACCTAGAGAGGAACCAGGCTCTGAGGGGTGGCCAGTCCTCTTCTGGCTGGGCCGGGTGGAGATTGTAAGAGCGCATGGCCATTAAGACCAGGTTGTTCTTCAACAACATAGGCGGATGTGGAGGATTGAGACACATACAATGCAAAAAAACATCTCTAGCTTAAATTGAATCATTTGTATGTGGATTTTTTTTAATGATAATTATATTTCCGTGGGGGCACCGAGATCGACTTGAGGGTTTACGAAGCCGAATTAGGAACCACTTTGCCCACCCTTTAGACTAGATGGCTTAGCCATGCATTTCCGGAATATTGCCAGGCATTACATGCATTTGAGCAGATTTTGTTTGTGACGTTAAATGTATTGAAATATAAAAAAATCCCGTATGGGGGAAGGCTTTGCAAATAGTTTCTAGCAGGTGACTGAACTACAAACAAAAACAGGCCATAACACTAAAATATCCTCTAAGGACAAATCTAGAGCTCTTTCCTCTAGTCTAATCTTGAATTTCTTGATAAGGAGTTTGTAAGGGGCCAAACATATTAAAACTATGGATTAGCGAGCGAGATCCTATCACAGATGAATCACAGGCCATTTCCAGTTTTTTTTTTTTCTCCACAGAGCTACTGTTTGGGATTAAGGCTCTGGGGTCAGCGATGAATGGACAAACACAGCCTTTCAATCTTTGATGCTCTGATAAGACCCTATCTGAGACCAGTCGGGAACAGATTGGGTCTCCACCATTTGGGCTCCACTGCTCTGCTGTTCTACTTTTGGCTCTGAGAGTCTATCTCTCAGCCCTGAGCTCCAGCGAGATCCTAAGCAAACTGGCTCACATAGTATCTGCTGATCATCTTTTTCTGTCTAAAAGGCCCATGCGAAATGTCAGGGCCAAGGAGCTTGTAAATGTTCCTGCTTGCTGGTTCAATTCATTTCCCTTGGAAGGCGGAGTCAAGGAGGGCTAAGCATAATTGAACACACCCGACTTCAATTGGTCTTCTTTAGGATGCTGAGAAGCTGGCCTGTGTTCTGACCCAACCCCTAGCAAAGTATATTACTGTGGTGTGTGCACCCAACCCACATGGGCTAGGGCTTGTTGACTGTATGACCTTGCCTGGCTAAGACCGGTTTTGTTAAAACTTCTTTGGGACTGGGCGGCAGTATTGAGTAGCTTGGATGAATAAGGTGCCCAGAGTAAACTGCCTGCTACTCAGGCCCAGAAGCTAGAATATGCATATAATTAGTATATTTGGATGGAAAACACTCTGAAGTTTCTAAAACCGTTTGAATGATGTCTGTGAGTATAACAGAACTCATATGGCAGGCAAAAACCCGAGAAGAAAATCCAACCAGGAAGTGGGAAATCTGAGGTTTGTAGTTTTTCAAGTCATTGCCTATCGAATATACAGTGTCTATGGGGTCATATTGCACTTCCTAAGGCTTCCACTATATGTCAACAGTCTTTAGAACCTTGTTTCAGGCTTCTACTATGAAGGGGGAGCGAATAAGAGCTGTTTGAAACAGGGGTCTGGCAGAATGCCATGAGCTAAGTCACCGCGCAGCCGTGAGAGCGAGCTGCGTTCCCTTTCATTTCTAAAGACAAAGGAATTGTACGGTTGAAACATTATTGAAGATTTATGATAAAACCATCCTGAAGATTGATTATATACATCGTTTGACATGTTTCTACGAACTGTAATGGAACTGTTTTGACTTTTTGTCTGGACTAAGTGCCTGCGCCTTGTGAATTGGGATTTGTGAACTAAACGCGCAAACAAAAAGGAGGTATTTGGACGTAACTGATGGACTTTATCGAACAAAACAAACATTTATTGTGGAACTGGGATTCCTGGGAGTGCATTCTGATGAAGATCATCAAAAGGTAAGTGAATATTTATAATGCTATTTCTGAGTTTTGTGACAACTCTCCTTGGTTGAAAAATGGCTGTATGTTTTTCTGTGGCTAGGCGCTGACCTAACATAATTGCATGGTGTGCTTTTACCGTAATCCCTGGACAGCAGGGCCACGCATTATTAAACTGAACAAAAATATAACAATTTCAAAGATTTTACTGAGTTACAGTTCATAGAAGGAAATCAGTCAATTGAAATAAATGGATTAAGCCAAAATCTATGGATTTCACATGACTGGGCAGGGGCGCAGCCATGGTTGGGCCTGAGGACGACCCACTGGGGAGCCAGGCCCCCTCAGACGATCCCGCAGGTGAAGAAGCCGGATATGGAGATCCTGGGCTGGCATAGTTAAACGTAGTCTGCTGTTGTGAGGCCAGTTGGACGGTACTGCCAAATTCTCTAAAATGACGTTGGAGGCGGCTTATAGTAGAGAAATTAACCAAATTATCTGGCAACAGCTCTGTAATCATCATGCCAATTGCACGCTCCCTCAACTTGAGACATCTTTGGCATTGTGCTGTGTGACAAAACTGCACACTTCAGAGTGGCCATTTATTGTCCCCAGCACAAGGTGCACCTGCGTAATGATCATGCTGTTTATATGATATGTCTCTTGATATGTCACACCTGTCAGGTGGATGGATTATCTTGGCAAAGGAGAAATCCTCACTAACAGGGATTTAAACAAATTTGTGCACAAAATATGATAGAAATAAGCTTTTTGTGCATATGCAACATTTCTGTGATCTTTTATTTAAGCTCATGAAGCATGGGACCAAAACATGTTGTGTTTATATTCTTGTTCAGTATACATACGAAAACCTAAACATCCCTTGTCTGTAACGAATGTTGAATACAATTATATTTGAGCTTACTCTACCAATTGTCTGTGTGGTTGGTTCTTATATAGGGATGGAATTTGAGTCAATATATCCAAAGAAACGTATTATTAAACACTTTCCAAATGTGGGTCTGTTGTAGACACACTTCCTATCTGCTTTCCTCGTGTCAAAATAAAAGTCCTGAACGTGCGCCATCTGTGCACAAACAAGCAATAACTTTTATTTTGACATGAGGAACCAACTGGGTATCATGTGTGTAGGTCCATCTGTGGGGAGAGGAGGAAACCATCTGGGATCCCTGGATCTCCTCCCAGAAGATCACTGAGGAAAAAGCACTCCTGCCAATGATGGTGGATAAATAAAGATGTCCCACTCAGGTCGTTTACCATTGAAAAAAATGGTCACAGATCAGGTCTGCTTAAGGGGTCTCTCCCATAGTCACCAAAGCATTAGCAGCTGGTTCTGGTCTGCTTAGTTCATTGACTGTATATAAACCAAAAAAGTAGTGAGTGAGATGTCTCTGCTCATGCTACCTTGCTATCCTGTTGTATGTTAATGAACTAGCATGCAGAGCCAATAGAAAGATGTGTCAGTTTGATTCAGAGAGAGTCCTCAAGTTTTGATTACTTCTCAGAAGCTGTCCAGACTCAGACCTACACTGCTCAAAAAAATAAAGGGAACACTTAAACAACACAATGTAACTCCAAGTCAATCACACTTCTGTGAAATCAAACTGTCCACTTAGGAAGCAACACTGATTGACAATAAATTTCACATGCTGTTGTGCAAATGGAATAGACAACAGGTGGAAATTATAGGCAATTAGCAAGACACCCCCAATAAAGGAGTGGTTCTGCAGGTGGTGACCACAGACCACTTCTCAGTTCCTATGCTTCCTGGCTGATGTTTTGGTCACTTTTGAATGCTGGCGGTGCTTTCACTCTAGTGGTAGCATGAGACGGATCTACAACCCACAAGTGCTCAGGTAGTGCAGCTCATCCAGGATGGCACATCAATGCGAGCTGTGCAAGAAGGATTGCTGTGTCTGTCAGCGTAGTGTCCAGAGCATGGAGGCGCTACCAGGAACAAGCCAGTACATCAGGAGACGTGGAGGAGGCGTAGGAGGGCAACAACCCAGCAGCAGGACCACTACCTCCGCCTTTGTGCAAGGAGGAGCACTGCCAGAGCCCTGCAAAATGACCTCCAGCAGGCCACAAATGTGCATGTGTCTGCTCAAACGGTCAGAAACAGACTCCATGAGGGTGGTATGAGGGCCCGACGTCCACAGGTGGGGGTTGTGCTTACAGCCCAACACCGTGCAGGACGTTTGGCATTTGCCAGAGAACACCAAGATTGGCAAATTCGCCACTGGCGCCCTGTGCTCTTCACAGATGAAAGCAGGTTCACACTGAGCACATGTGACAGACGTGACAGTCTGGAGACGCCGTGGAGAACGTTCTGCTGCCTGCAACATCCTCCAGCATGCACCGGTTTGGCGGTGCGTCAGTCATGGTGTGGGGTGGCATTTCTTTGGGGGGCCGCACAGCCCTCCATGGGCTCGCCAGAGGTAGCCTGACTGCCATTAGGTACCGAGATGAGATCCTCAGACCCCTTGTGAGACCATATGCTGGTGCGGTTGGCCCTGGGTTCCTCCTAATGCAAGACAATGCTAGACCTCATGTGGCTGGAGTGTGTCAGCAGTTCCTGCAAGAGGAAGGCATTGATGCTATTGCTGGTTTTGTCTGGTTTGCGCTATATGCTGAAATTTGATTTCCATTGATAATTTTTGTGTGATTTTGTTGTCAGCACATTCAACTATGTAAAGAAAAAAGTATTTAATAAGAATATTTCATTCATTCAGATCTAGGATGTGTTATTTTAGTGTTCCCTTTATTTTTTTGAGCAGTGTATATATTTCCAAACAAAATCCTTCTTCAGTTGTATAAACCAGCAGAGTCAATAGCCTAGAACATTTGTTTTCAATTGGATGACAGTGTTCTCAAGTTTTAGACTGTTAAGAAGTTGTCCCAAACCAGCCATGTTTTTTTAACAAGATAATCTTTCACTTTGAACATAAACAAGCCAGTAACACGTTTATGTTTTTCTTCTTCTAGAAAACAACACAACTGCATCACCCTGGCATTTGAAGACTGTTCATTTGAAAAACTACAGTGCCCTCTTGAGGAAATGAATGTGCAGTAGCATCCAATTAGTGACTCCAATGGGAACAGAGGCAGACCTATTGCAGTAAATGGAAATGAATGGCCACAAAAGGGAATTACTCAATGTAATTTTACAACCACCTTTTATAATGCGTTGATATAAGATAGAGAGAACATACAGTCCTTGTGTTTACCTGTCATCCGCAGTAGGTAACATTGAGGACACGTTTACCAGTCCTTTCCAAGAGCTTGACACTGATTACACCAAGCGGTGTATAATAGACTTCTGCTTTGCCAATTGACACATTTTTCATAGAAATAGAAACTGATGTAAGATCAGCTGAATCATGAAGCCCACTGCCAATGCATCGATTCCACTACCAGTCTAACTGCACATCCATAAGAATCATAATACACCTCAATACAGCACCATCAACTTGTAACTCATGATAAACCTTACATTTATTTTGATGACATTGGTCAACAAAGCCTGGATACAGTAAAAATGTAAACATTTTTGGAAAGGGCATTTTCATTGACTGGGTGTGTTTTGAGTGGGTGGGTGGGAGGTTTTAGTAGGTTTTTGTATATTATGAATCTGTTTGTGTGTGAGTGTATGTGCCTGTTCAACCTCTGTTTTGTATCGTCTGAGATTCCCAAAGATTGGAAAGCTGCCGCGGTCATCCCCCTCTTCAAAGGGGGAGACACTCTAGACCCAAACTGTTACAGACCTATATCCATCCTGCCCTGCCTTTCTAAAATCTTCTTGTTCAAATATTTGTTATTGAACACGCACAAGAATGGTGTAAAGTTATAAAAGACAAGTATGCAATTCTTATCTAAACATAAAAGAGCAGACAGAAACAACAAGACCCAGAGTTCTGGGTACAAAACAAATATTACAAAACAAGACATACAGAACAAGAACAGGTAGAAAGAAAGAGGGTAGATGTCACCCCCCCTTATTCCCCCCTATTCCCCTCCCGACTGCTCGGGTGGCGGGGCAAGCACATGCTGCCCAAAGGTAGATTCAATTATTACAATTGAGAGTTCGTTAAAATGTACAAATTCACAGCGCCGACTGGTCCAAGTAAGAGAGGAAAGGCTGACAGATTTGATCAAATGTTAATAATTTGTTCAGAATATATCTAATTCTTTCTAAGTGTACACTGTTTGCCAATTCGCTGAGCCATAATTTGGTAGAAGGTGCTTCCCTCCTTTTCCAAAACAACAAGATACATTTTTTTGCCAAAATGAGACTGTAAGAGATGAGTTGTTTTGGGGGGTTGGTTAATCTGTTTAGGGAATCAGACACTCCCAGGATTATCAGAAGCGGGTCTGGGTCTATTGAAGTCTCCAGAACTTCAGAGAGGATCCTAAAAATTCCACACCAATAACCATACAAGTTAGAGCACAGGGCAAAGCAGTGGAGTGGTGTACCCTGCGCAGCCTGACATTTATCACACATAGGGGATGTATCAGGAAATATCCTATGCAGTTTGGTTTTGGAATAGTGTAATCTGTGTAATACCTTGAATTGTATGAGACGATGTCTGGAGTTAATGGAGCAGGTGTGGATATACTCCAATCTATCTTCCCAGTCCTGCCCACAGAATGTCAGTCCTAGTTCTTCCTCCCATTTTGCCTTAATGGCATCTGTAGAAGGTATGCTAACAGATTGAAAAGCGTCATATACACTGCTCAAAAAAATAAAAGGGAACACTTAAACAACACAATGTAACTCCAAGTCAATCACACTTCTGTGAAATCAAACTGTCCACTTAGGAAGCAACACTGATTGACAATAAATTTCACATGCTGTTCCACAAAAGGTGGAAAATATAGGCAATTAGCAAGACACCCCCAATAAAGGAGTGGTTCTGCAGGTGGTGACCAGACCACTTCTCAGTTCCTATGCTTCCTGGCTGATGTTTTGGTCACTTTTGAATGCTGGCGGTGCTTTCACTCTAGTGGTAGCATGAGACGGAGTCTACAACCCACACAAGTGGCTCAGGTAGTGCAGCTCATCCAGGATGGCACATCAATGCGAGCTGTGGCAAGAAGGTTTGCTGTGTCTGTCAGCATAGTGTCCAGAGCATGGAGGCGCTACCAGGAGACAGGCCAGTACATCAGGAGACGTGGAGGAGGCCGTAGGAGGGCAACAACCCAGCAGCAGGACCGCTACCTCCGCCTTTGTGCAAGGAGGAGCAGGTGGAGCACTGCCAGAGCCCTGCAAAATGACCTCCAGTAGGCCACATCCAGGATGGCACATCCAGGATGGCTCAGCAACTCAAAGGAGGCAAAGGTTCCTTCTATATATAGATCACCTATGGTATTTATCCCTAGCTCTCCCCATTGCTCAAAGGTGTGTGAGCGACCAAGTAATTGGCGTCACTCTAAAGCGGAAAGGTGGAACAAACGAGTCAGGAATAGGTTTTCTTGATTGAACACAGTTCTCTATTGAGGGCATTTGGACACCACAAACACTCCAACATAATCAATGAAATCTCCCAAGGAAAAACATACATCTTCTCTCCAGATCAACAGGAACACAATACGATTATCTTTAAACTACAACAAAAGTCACGGGATTGTCACCGTCTTAGTGGTTCTTCATGGATAGCTCCTCTGTCTCGGTGGCCATCTTCCAGAGATAGTATTTTCCCTGGTCTGCTGGTTCCATACTCTCTCTTATAGGGGAAGGAGAATATCTCATTAGTACCATCAGCCTTGCTTGATTGCCTCTGGTTACCTTGTCTCCCATGCCTTGTTGGGCTACTATCCGTGAGCCCGCCTGCCCTCTGGTGGTCCTTCACAGGTGTTATCAAGGTTAGAGGGGGCAAAGGAGAGATTCCTGGCAACAGGAGCATGAATGATATTGGTCTAAGATCAAAGTGGACTTTGATTTGCTTCCAGATTCGGACTGTGCTATGTATAATAGGATTGTTACAATAAAGTGACATCTCCAGATTGACAGGTGACAAAATCACAACGCCAATAGAGAAGGAGTGACACTCCTCACGCTCCATACTCAGCCAGCTGGATGACAGAAGTGCATCATCCAGCAAAACGTAACAGCGCTGAGGTAGTAAAATATAACATTTGGAGGACAATCCCCCTTCCATCTTGGATTTACAGAGGTGTTTTTTTACCTATCCTGTGTGTTTTATAATTTCAAATCAAATTACATTTATTTATATAGCCCTTCTTACATCAGCTGATATCTCAAAGTGCTGTACAGAAACCCAGCC
>NC_036862.1:14650939-14668363 GCF_002910315.2 Salvelinus sp. IW2-2015 | reverse complement strand
TAGCATGAGACGGAGTCTACAACCCACACAAGTGGCTCAGGTAGTGCAGCTCATCCAGGATGGCACATCAATGCGAGCTGTGGCAAGAAGGTTTGCTGTGTCTGTCAGCATAGTGTCCAGAGCATGGAGGCGCTACCAGGAGACAGGCCAGTACATCAGGAGACGTGGAGGAGGCCGTAGGAGGGCAACAACCCAGCAGCAGGACCGCTACCTCCGCCTTTGTGCAAGGAGGAGCAGGTGGAGCACTGCCAGAGCCCTGCAAAATGACCTCCAGTAGGCCACATCCAGGATGGCACATCCAGGATGGCTCAGCAACTCAAAGGAGGCAAAGGTTCCTTCTATATATAGATCACCTATGGTATTTATCCCTAGCTCTCCCCATTGCTCAAAGGTGTGTGAGCGGACCAAGTAATTGGGCGTCACTCTAAAGCGGAAAGGTGGAACAAACGAGTCAGGAATAGGTTTTCTTGATTGAACACAGTTCTCTATTGAGGGCATTTGGACACCACAAACACTCCAACATAATCAATGAAAATCTCCCAAGGAAAAAACATACATCTTCTTCTCCAGATCAAACAGGAACACAATACGATTATCTTTAAACTACAACAAAAGTCACGGGATTGTCACCGTCTTAGTGGTTCTTCATGGATAGCTCCTCTGTCTCGGTGGCCATCTTCCAGAGATAGTATTTTTCCCTGGTCTGCTGGTTCCATACTCTCTCTTATAGGGGAAGGAGAATATCTCATTAGTACCATCAGCCTTGCTTGATTGCCTCTGGTTACCTTGTCTCCCATGCCTTGTTGGGCTACTATCCGTGAGCCCAGCCTGCCCTCTGGTGGTCCTTCCACAGGTGTTATCAAGGTTAGAGGGGGCAAAGGAGAGATTCCTGGCAACAGGGAGCATGAATGATATTGGTCTAAGATCAAAGTGGACTTTGATTTGCTTCCAGATTCGGACTGTGCTATGTATAATAGGATTGTTACAATAAAGTGACATCTCCAGATTGACAGGTGACAAAATCACAACGCCAATAGAGAAGGAGTGACACTCCTCACGCTCCATACTCAGCCAGCTGGATGACAGAAGTGCATCATCCAGCAAAAACGTAACAGCGCTGAGGTAGTAAAATATAACATTTGGGAGAGACAATCCCCCTTCCATCTTGGATTTACAGAGGTGTTTTTTTACCTATCCTGTGTGTTTTATAATTTCAAATCAAATTACATTTATTTATATAGCCCTTCTTACATCAGCTGATATCTCAAAGTGCTGTACAGAAACCCAGCCTAAAACCCCAAACAGCAAGCAATGCAGGTGTAGAAGCACGGTGGCTAGGAAAAACTCCCTAGAAAGGCCAAAACCTAGAAACCTAGAGAGGAACCAGGCTATGAGGGGTGGCCAGTCCTCTTCTGGCTGTGCCGGGTGGAGATTATAACAGAACAGGGCCAAGATGTTAAAATGTTCATAAATGACCAGCATGGTCAAATATTAATAATCACAGTAGTTGTCGAGGGTGCAACAGGTCAAAAAAAAATCCTACAATGTGATTTTCTGGATTTTTTTTCTCATTTTGTCTGTCATAGTTGAAGTGTACCTATGATGAAAATTACAGGCCTCTCTCATCTTTTTAAGTGGGAGAACTTGCACATTTGGTGGCTGACTAAATACTTTTTTTGCCCCGCTGTACATCAACAAGACAGGACATCACAGAACAGATAAACACATCTGGTACACACACCATAATCACATATAGCATTACAACGCAACAGTCACCACAAATGAATTGACAAAGACGACAACTATCCCTTCTGAGTTACACATCGAACACCACAGACACTTCGAAAGATCAGATCACAAGCGCGCATAAAACACAATGTATAGCCAATGTGTACTTCACACATTTCATTACTGATTATATTTCTATCAATTGCAAAAAATATCTATATATTTTTGCGAAAAAAATATCTAATGAATTATATTTCAAAAAACGGCATTAGCACTTACCAGTTAAGAATTATGTCCTCTCCTTGCAGAAACAGCTCTTCGGTCTTCGAGTCAAAACTATGCTCACTCAAAGATTCTTCAAGCAACAAATCTGTCTCACTTTCCCTATCTATTTCTTCTATAATTTGGTGCAAATCTGTATACTTAGACTTTGACTTCGCTTTTCCCGATTTATTCGCCATGATGTTTTCTATGAAATGGTTGAAAATACTCTTCACAAAATACTGCTGTGCGTAACGCATGTGCCTGCAACAAGTCTGATCTTCAATGGCGAATGAAGTTCGTTACGCGTGCGTTTACTAACAAGGGCTGGTGGTCCAACCCATAACCATCACATACTGGCGTTTACCTCAGCTCATTGGCTATCTACCAGGCTAGATTTCAAGAAGATCAGTGGTCATTGGGCAGAAATAGAGTCAATCAACGAAACTTCGCTAATATTATTGGTGCGCAATGGTGCGCAATTGCTCGTTGTCTTCAAATCAGTTCCTTTCGGTCAATACGCCCCGCAAAAAGAACCATCAAGTATGGCTGTGTTACAAACATCCAGAGGATTCCAATGAAACCAACCATGACTAGATAAACGATTGTTTAGTGTGTGTAATTACGTCGAATGCTTCGTCAAAAGTTGATAGAGACGGAATTCACGACACAAGCGGTTTACAAAATTTTTCGTGTTAGGCTATAAAAATGGATTTTATCAAAGAAAACGGCACTTCATTTGATCACTGGGACCCTCAGGAGGAGAAATAAGAGCAAGATATCAGAATGTAAGTCATAATTTTACCTTCAGTAGTGAATGTGTCAAACCTGTCATGGCGGAAAAAGTTTGTTGTTGCTGTTGATCGCTCTTCTCAAACAAAAGCATGGCATTTGTTCTCTGTAATAGCTATTTTAAATCGGAAAACGCAGTTTGATTACCAAGATTCTAATATTTTGAAGGATGTAAGACACTTGTATTTACAAGAATGTTTAATGTTACGATGTTGTATTTTTAGTTTGTCGCTCTGAAATTTCCCCGGATGTTGTCAAATCGATCCCGTTAAGCCATAAGAAGTTTTAAATAAAGATGAAATAAGAAAATGTACAGTGGCAAGAAAAAGTATGTGAACCCTTTGGAATTACCTGGATTTCTGCATAAATTGGTCCTAAAATGTGATTTGTTCACAACAACAATAACAATAGACAAACACAACAATAGACAAACACAGTGTGCTTAAACTAATAACACACACATTATTGTATTTTTCTTGTCTATATTGAATACATAATTTAAACATTCACAGTGTAGGTTGGAAAAAGTATGTGAACCCATAGGCTAATGACTTCTCCAAAAGCTAATTGGAGTCAGGAGTCAGCTAACCTGGAGTCCAATCAATGAGACGAGATTTAAGATGTTGGTTAGAGCTGCTTTGTCCTATAAAAAACACTGATGTGAACCATGCCTCGAACAAAAGAGGGCTCAGAAGACCTAAGATTAAGAATTGTTGACTTGCATAAAACTGGAAAGGGTTACAAAAGTATCTCTAAAAACCTTGATGTTAGTCAGTCCACTGTAAGACAAATTGTCTGTAAATGGAGAAAGTTCAGCACCATTTCTACTCTCCCTAGGAGTGGCCGTCCTGCAAAGATGACTGCAAGAGCACAGAATGCTCAATGAGGTTAAGAAGAATCCTAGACTGTCAGCTGAAGATTTAAAGAAATCTCTGGAACATGCTAACATCTCTATACGTAAAACACTAAACAATAATGGTGTTCATGGGAGGACACCACGGAAGTGTCCACTGCTGTCCAAAAAAAACATTGCTGCACGTCTGAAGTTTGCAAAAGAGTACCTGGATGGTCCACAGCGCTACTGCCAAAATATTCTGTGGATAGATGAAACTAAAGTTGAGTTGTTTGGAAGGAACACAAAACACTGTGTGTGGAGAAGAAAAGGCCCAGCACACCAACATCAAAACCTCATCCCAACTGTAAAGTATGGTGAAGGGAGCATCATGGTTTGGGGCTGCTTTGCTGCATCAGGGCCTGGTCAGCTTCCTGTCATCGACAAAAAAATGAATTCCCAAGTTTATCAAGACATTTTTCGGGAGAATGTAAGGCTATCTAACCGCCAATTGAAGCTCAACAGAAGTTGGGTGATGCAACAGGACAACGACCCAAAACACAGAAGTAAATCAACAACAGAATGGCTTCAACAGAAGAAAATACGCCTTCTGGAGTGGCTCAGTCAGAGTCCTGACCTCAACCCGATTGAGATGCTGTGGCATGACCTCAAGAGAGCAGTTCACACCAGACATCCCAAGAATATTGCTGAACTGAAACAGTTCTGTAAAGACGAATGGTCCAAAATACCTCCTGACCATTGTGCAGAAAACTACAGCAACTGTTTGGTTGAGGTTATTGAGGTTATTGCTGCCAAAGGAGGGTCACCCAGTTATTAAATCCAAGGGTTCACATACTTGTTCCACCCTGCACTGTGAATGTTACCGCGCTGTGTTCAATAAAGACATGAAAACGCATAACTGTTTGTGCGTTATTAGTTTAAACAGACTGTGTCTATTGTGACTTAGATGAAGATCAGATCAAATTGTATGACCAATTTATTCTGAAATCCAAGTAATTACAAAGGGTTCACATACTTTTTTACATTTACATTTACATTTAAGTCATTTAGCAGACGCTCTTATCCAGAGCGACTTACAAATTGGAAAGTTCATACATATTCATCCTGGTCCCCCCGTGGGGAATGAACCCACAACCCTGGCGTTGCAAGCGCCATGCTCTACCAACTGAGCCACACGGGACCACTGTGTGTGTGTGTGTGTGTGTGTGTGTGTGTGTGTGTGTGTGTGTGTGTGTGTGTGTGTGTGTGTGTGTGTGTGTGTGTGTGTGTGTGTGTGTGTGTGTGTGTGTGTGTGTGTGTGTGTGTGTCTGCTTTGCTTGTTTGTCTGCTGTTCTCTTTCCAGGCGGTTCTTGTAGCCCAGTCAGCATGTGTATGTTGTGTTCTGCAGTGTTGCACAACTCTCCTCTCAGCATCTGTGAGCAAGATGCCGGTGTGGGCCCGCAGGACTCTGCGAATCTCAAAGAACATTTATACATTGAATCACCCTGAAAGTAATGTATTCCATTCTTCTTATTCCACTCTCCTGGGGTTAACACACACACACACACACCAATCATTTCCATGGCACGCTCTGCTCTGAGCTTCTTCCCGACATCCCTGTTTTCATGGATGAGATTCAGACATTTCCTGTGTTCTGAGAGCACGATGAGACAGGACTTGGAAATGTAGGTTCAGTAGGATAGTGGTGTGCCGGAAATCCTGGTGGCTTAACTTCCAGGGATGAGAGAATCTGGGATCCTAGGGTTGTGATAGGCACCGGCCTCCTCCACCCAGACACTCCATCTTTCCTTATGGTCAGGATCTAAATCATATGAATGATTTATGAGCCAATCAGACGTGAGGGATGAGCTTGGACATGACTGAAACGTTTTGTAAGTCAGACAGGGACTTTTTAGTCCCCTCTGTTCTGGAAAAGACATCAGGTTTACTAAACTTACCTTACTTTCTCATTCTCTCACACACACACACACGGGATCAATCATTGCCTTGGCACGCTCTTCTCTGAGCTTCTTCCCGACATTCCCTGTTTTGGATGAGATTCTCAGACATTTCGTGTGATCTGAGAGCACGATGAGACAGGACTTGGAAATGTAGGTTCAGTAGGCATCACGTTTAATAAACCTCTTTCTCTCTCACACACACACTTCCATCTATGGTACCTTTAATCACCATCTTTACACTGATACAAAACATTAAAAATACCTGCTCTTTCACCAGGTGAATCCAGGTGAAAGCTATGATCCCTTAATGATGTCAATCGTTAAATACACTTAAATCAGTGTAGATGAAGGGGAGAAGACAGGTTAAAGAAGGATTATTAAGCCTTGAAACAGCTTGAGAGGATCAATGGGAAGACAGAAGTTTTGAAGTGCTTTTGAACAGGGTGTGGTAGTAGGTGCCAGGCGCACCGGTTTGTGTCAAGAACTGCAACGCTACTGGGTTTTTCTTGCTCAACAGTTTCCCATGTATATCAAGAATAGTCCACCACCCAAAGGACATCAAGCCAACTTGACACAACTGTGGGAAGCATTGGAGTCAAAATGGGCCAGTATCATTGTGGAACGCTTTTGACACTTTGTAGAGTCCATGCCCCAACAAATTTAAGTTGCTCTGAGGGCAAAAGCAGGTGGTGCAACTCAATTTTAGGAAGGTGTTCTTAATGTTTTGTACATTGTGTATATATCCATCAAACAAAATCTCCACTTCAAAGTGATCACAGTTTTATGCAGACATTTGTTATTGTGAATGTCATGAAGAGCAAACGTTATATAGAGCACACGGCAACGTCAAAATGGGTCCTCATAACTATTTACTGTCCACTCCACACAGTTTAAAGTGCACATCGGATTGTAATCTGCTCTTCACAAGTCCCACCTCAAATGTAACCATTGTATTTACTCTGATATCTGCATACTCTGTTTTAGAGCAGACATTCACAGCAGTCCCAAGTCACTCACTGCACATACTTTACTCACAGGAATTGTAACTGAAATGGAGATATCAAATTGATATCTCCTAGGAACGCGAAGCGAGGCGGCCAACTCTGAGAGAGACACGAAAATGAGAAAGATAAATTAGGGAGAGGGGAGCAGATCAGAGAGCTGGGTGTTCCCCAGGACCGGACCTCAAGCTTGCTGGCGTTGGGCGGGTAGCTAGGCGGTGTGGGAACCCAGCGGACGACAGCCAGCTGGAGGAGGAACAGAGTGGTATTGTATGACTGACTGACACCTCGTTGGAAGAAGCAGAAAGGCAGGCAGGCCCTGGCAGGGGTGGCCTCATTCTGGGCCCCCGGCACTGACGTTATATACTCCCAGAACTGGGTGAAACATGGAGGAATACTGGAGAGCAGGAGAACACTCAACACATCTCTGAGACACAATGGTGGATCACCTTGAAAGATTCAGGTTGGCTCCTCAACCAAGACAGAAAAGCATACAATGACTATGTAACTGTCCACACATTAAGTGTATGTAGACAGACAGACAGACAAAGTCCTTCAGAATTAGTCAATTTGCGAGTTGCAATACAGGGCCAGAGATGGTCATTACCGCACACTTCTCATAAATAATAAACCCATAATATACAGTGGGGCAAAAAAGTATTTAGTCAGCCACCAATTGTGCAAGTTCTCCCACTTAAAAAGATGAGAGAGGCCTGTAATTTTCATCATAGGTACACTTCAACCATGACAGAAAAATGAGGGGGAAAAAACCAGAAAATCACATTGTAGGATTTTTAATGAATTTATTTGCAAATTATGGTGGAAAATAAGTATTTGGTCAATAACAAAAGTTTATCTCAATACTTTGTTATATACCCTTTGTTGGCAATGACAGAGGTCAAACGTTTTCTGTAAGTCTTCACAAGGTTTTCACACACTGTTGCTGGTATTTTGGCCCATTCCTCCATGCAGATCTCCTCTAGAGCAGTGATGTTTTGGGGCTGTTGCTGGGCAACACGGACTTTCAACTCCCTCCAAAGATTTTCTATGGGGTTGAGATCTGGAGACTGGCTAGGCCACTCCAGGACCTTGAAATGCTTCTTACGAAGCCACTCCTTCGTTGCCCGGGCGGTGTGTTTGGGATCATTGTCATGCTGAAAGACCCAGCCACGTTTCATCTTCAATGCCCTTGCTGATGGAAGGAGGTTTTCACTCAAAATCTCACGATACATGGCCCCATTCATTCTTTCCTTTACACGGATCAGTCGTCCTGGTCCCTTTGCAGAAAAACAGCCCCAAAGCATGATGTTTCCACCCCCATGCTTCACAGTAGGTATGGTGTTCTTTGGATGCAACTCAGCATTCTTTGTCCTCCAAACACAACGAGTTGAGTTTTTACCAAAAAGTTATATTTTGGTTTCATCTGACCATATGACATTCTCCCAATCTTCTTCTGGATCATCCAAATGCTCTCTAGCAAACTTCAGATGGGCCTGGACATGTACTGGCTTAAGCAGGGGGACACGTCTGGCACTGCAGGATTTGAGTCCCTGGCGGCGTAGTGTGTTACTGATGGTAGGCTTTGTTACTTCTGTCTCTTATACACATCTAGATGTGTATAAGAGACAGGTGTGGTTCTGGGATTTCTGCTCACCGTTCTTGTGATCATTTTGACCCCACGGGGTGAGATCTTGCGTGGAGCCCCAGATCGAGGGAGATTATCAGTGGTCTTGTATGTCTTCCATTTCCTAATAATTGCTCCCACAGTTGATTTCTTCAAACCAAGCTGCTTACCTATTGCAGATTCAGTCTTCCCAGCCTGGTGCAGGTCTACAATTTGTTTCTGGTGTCCTTTGACAGCTCTTTGGTCTTGGCCATAGTGGAGTTTGGAGTGTGACTGTTTGAGGTTGTGGACAGGTGTCTTTTATACTGATAACAAGTTCAAACAGGTGCCATTAATACAGGTAACGAGTGGAGMACAGAGGAGCCTCTTAAAGAAGAAGTTACAGGTCTGTGAGAGCCAGAAATCTTGCTGTTTCCACCATAATTTGCAAATAAATTCATTAAAAATCCTACAATGTGATTTTCTGGATTTTTTATCTGTCATAGTTGAAGTGTACCTATGATGAAAATTACAGGCCTCTCTCATCTTTTTAAGTGGGAGAACTTGCACAATTGGTGGCTGACTAAATACTTTTTTGCCCCACTAAGTTATCCAAATATCTAAATATATTCTCTATGTGGGGTATGCTCTTTTATCGGAATGGGAAAGTGAGGAAGGTGTTCCTCTACCTTCCAGAAGGAGGCAGTGTTCCCCTTCAGCAGTCATTCAGACTGTTTCCAGCATCCATTTTGCTCTCGATTCTCTGCCGTTTCTGAGCAGCAAAATGATAGCAAAGACAGTACATTATGAAGATAGGCTGAAACTGCTTCTCCAATAGAAATCCCTGATCGTGCTTGTAGGTGATGTCATGGCAACGTTGGCTAGCTGACCTCATGCGGAGAAACGTCATCGGGTCCAACGGTCGTCTCGCACCGAACTGAGCATGCGCAGGCTGTCAAATCAAAGGCACTCCTTTGATATAAAGTTGTTTTTGACGAAAATCAAAACCTGTCAGTTTGTCACTTTCACAAGGTTGTGCCTTTAGACGAACTAAGAAATCCTTTCTCACTTCTCTCAATGACTTCTCAAACCCAAACCCCGGCCTGGTCTGCTTCGCAAGCGTTCCCCGGAAGTCTTGTCATGTTGCACCTCTGGGTTTAGAAACTCTGTGATGATAGCCAACGGTATAAGCACCCGCGTTATGGAAATACCTTGAGACTGACGTGGGCACCAAAATGGCTGCAACACATTCCTGGTGTTTGAAGGGAATGAGCCCCACAACAATGGAAAGAGCTTTACGGTCTATGAATGTAAGAAATGGAGACAAAATGATTCGTAGGATTGGAGCAAATCTCTGGCTGTAATATTGTATGTGTACACAAACCTAATACACACACACAGCCATTGAAAGTCACCCACATGTACAATTCCTAGTACCGTGAGAAACATTTGTTATGAAGGCAAAACATCACAGCCAACTCGAATCAATATGAGCGTTTTCGTAACAAAAAAAAGACTTCGGCATCACCAGTCAGTCTTGGTAAATAGTTTATATGTGATTGTTTCTTTATCTTTGCAAATACTGTATAGAAAACACTTACGGTAACATTTCCAGACATTTAAAGCACATCTGAGCCTTCAGACAAGACATGACACAGTAATCTACAGCTTTATAAACATTCTCTCCTCCAGTCATCCTGGCATGTCAAGCCCTGTGTCCCGGGCTCACACCCTCTTAACAGCCAGTTCTATGGAACTCTACATATTCACAATTGACTTTAAAACACTGGTGGCTGTCTTTGATGTTCCCGCTGTTTATTTAAAATAGCTATCAACATTTAATGCTGTAATATTTGGAAACGGATACTTCATTTTTGTATTTACATAAGCTTATTGAATGAGTTTCAAATACAATGTATATATTTATATATGTACGTACCGACCAGAGCCATCTTAATAAAATCGGCTTTAGACACAACAGACAAAATACATGACCCACCCCACTGTGAGTACCAGCATCCAGTCCATTCAAAAGAGTCTTGTTAGAAAGGGGGGTGGGGTGGCGCTCTTGTGTCATGGGGTCTTCCAGTTGCCCCAAAATGGCCGCTCTTACCCTTCGACAGCACAGTGAAACACTGGGTGTCTGCACATGTGTGTCTGTTCATGGACTCAACACGCATCCAGCCCACGAGACATAATCATTACCTTAAGGTGTCTGTACAGAAAACTGCCCTCGCTAAACTGCACCTAATCCACATATAACAATGTAGAAGAAATGTACTAAAAAAACGAAGTAACTAAAAGTTGTAGGGAGCTTGCAGCACAACATACCTATAATACATTCAGCACAGGCCAAGAGGCTTCAGGCAAACTTTATGGACGGCTGTGAGAAGTTTTACACTTCTAGTTGGATTACTAGGCCATTATCGGTCATGCTCTCTCCTGACGACCCTTTTTCTTAGATCACACATTCCACACACGCATGCACATGCACGACTACACACACGCACAACGTTTGGGACTGCGGGACTAAGAGACCAGCCTTGGTGTGTGAGAAGTGAGGCACAAAGTCAACAAAGAAGACACAGCTAAAAGACTCACTTTTGGTATGCTTCAAAACAGGAAGTAAATGTGATTGATAAGGGATGACGCTCTCGTAGCCTAATAAATATGTCAGGACCTCCCTCCTCCCGGCAACCTTCCACACATATATTAGTCAAGGCTTTCTTTTTGAAACCACACATTTAACAGTGCTACAGGCATAACTCTTAACTTCATAGTGCTGTTGTTAAAAAATCAGAACGGGAGGCAGTGATCTGGGATTTTTAGGAAGTGATCTGGGCTTTTGATTGGGCCGGGAAGGGGTGGGGCGAGAGGTGGTGTAAAGAGGCAGAGTCTCTCTGCACATTGCAGACAGACGGACGGACAGACCGCAGCATCGGATGGGAATGTAACTGTCTTATAACCATTTTTCACTAATCTCTTATGGGCAGATCAGGCGCGTCAATGGCTATCCAAATGTTTGAGGACCGATTTATCCAAAGAGGCAGCACTAGTTAAGTTTCGCTTCCACATATGTTAGGTCTCATGTTGTTCCTTTGTCCTCCTATTTTCCCCTTTTTAAAACTACGTCCTCGTCATCCTTCAGTCTGCGGTCAGTTTTAGTTCCATGTTTTTTCCTTAAAACCAAAGTAGAGTGAGAGAGAGAGAGACAGAGAGTAGAGAGAGCGCTCCGGTTGCCCCTGTGCACCTCCCCTCACGGGCTTGTGACCGGGGGAGGCGGTGGAAACCCTGGTGCTCAGCCGTCCTCCTCGGGGGTGGAGTCGTCTGGAGCGGAGTCGTCGGTGGCGAACTCGTCCGAGGAGCCGCTCTTGTGGATGCGTCCATCGCTGCGCATACTGTGGAAGGTCTTGCGGAAGGCGTCCATCATGGAATGGGCCAGCTTCTTGGCCTCCAGCTTGCTCTCACACTCCACGGCGTGGCAGTCCATCTGGAAGGTCAGGTCGTCGTTGATCTCCCGGTAGATCCAGGCGAACACATTGGGGCTCGTGCAYTGGTCCGCCGTACAGTAGGCGATGCGCGCCACCTGGTACGTGTCCATGGTGACCGAGGCCTCGCCGCGTCCGTCCAGGTGGTGCAGGCGCACCTGGAAGGGSCGGATCTCCAGGAGGGAGTTGGCAGGGAGGTGCTCTTCCTGGGCCAGCGCCCTGCGGTCCCACAGGCCCACCACTGCCGACTCTGTGCAGCCCGACAGGAACTCAGTCCCTGAGATGGTCACCTTGCCAAGGTATGTCACCTGTAGAGAGAACACAAAGAGAGAGAGAGGCTGTTAAACATCTAACAGCATTAAGTGGTACAAAACTATGTGCCTATGTGGCTCAACTGGTAAGAGTGCGGGGTTATCAATGCTAAGGTCATGGGTTGAATTCCCGCAGGGATCATGTTCACACATTATAATCACTGTATGCATTCACTCTCTAATTCAATGGGCTTTATTGGCATGGGAAACATGTTTACATTGCCAAAGCAAGTGAAATGGATCAAAATAAACAAAAAGTGAACAGTAAATATTACACTCACACAATAGAGACATTTCAAATGTCAATATGTTTAAATACAGTGTTGTAACGATGTGCAAATAGTTAAAGTACAAAAGGGAAAATAAATAGACATAAATATAGGTTGTATTTACGAAGGTGTTTGTTCTTCACTGGTTGCCCTTTTCTTGTGGCAACAGGTCACAAATCTTGCTGCTGTGATTGCACACTGTGGTACTTCACCCAATAGATATGGGAGTTTATCAAAATTGGATTTGTTTTCGAATTCTTTGTGGGTCTGTGTAATCTGAGAGAAATTTGTGTCAAACACATTGGGTCTAATTGTGTTGCTCTCCTAGGGCTCTGTGGGGTCTGTCTGTGTTTGTGAACAGAGCCCCAGAACCAGCTTGCTTTGGGGGCTCTTCTCCAAGTTAATTTCTCTGTAGGTGATGGCTTTGTTAAGGAAGGTTTGGGGAATCGCTTCCATTTAGGTGGTTGTAGAATTTAACGGCTCTTTTCTGGATTTTGATAATTAGCGGGTATCGGCCTAATTCTCATATGCATGCATTATTTGGTATTTTACGTTGTACACTGAGGATATTTTTGCAGAATTCTGCATGCAGAGTCTCAATTCGGTTGGTGAGCGGACCCCAGGCCTCGCAACCATAAAGGGCAATGGGTTCTATAACTGATTCAAGCATTTTTAGCCAGATCCTAATTGGTATGTCCCTTCTTGTCTTTTCTCTCAGATCGTTCACAGCTTTGTGGAAGTTACCGGTGATGCTGATATTTAGGCCGAGGTATGTATCGTTTTTTGTGTGCTCTAGGGCAACAGTGTCTAGATGCAATTTGTATTTGTGGTCTTACAGAGATTTACTGTCAGGGCCCAAGTCTGACAGAATCTGTGCAGAAGATCTAGGTGCTGCTGTAGGCCCTCCTTGGTTGGGGACAGAAGCACCAGATCATCAGCAAACAGTAGACATTTGACTTCAGATTCTAGTAGGGTGAGGTCGGGTGCTGCAGACTGTTCCAGTGCCCTCGCCGAATTCGTTGATATATATGTTGAAGAGAGTGGGGCTTAAGCTGCACTTGAACAGTCTGCAGCACCCGGACTGTGTGTGCGTGTGTGTAGTCGTGTATGTGCATGTGTGTGTGGAATGTGTGATCTAAGAAAAAGGATTGTCAGGAGAGAGAGCATGACTTAATGGCCTAGTAATCCAACTAGAAGTGTAAAACTTCTCACAGCCTTCGCGGTATCCATTTTTGCGAAGCTCTGCAAGGCTTTTAAAATTGAAACAGTTATGTGACCAACCGCACACTTGTTGTTTGTGTACAAGGGTTTTATAATGTCGTATGTTTTTCCCCCCAACACCACTTTCCATCTCTCTCTCTCCCTCTGGATATTGTTTTTCAACAGGAAAAGTTTTTTTTTAAATAGCTGGAGTGCTTCTTTAAAAGCTGAAGCATAACATATGACATCAGAATGCATCGTACATCTCTGGACCCAATATCAAGCTGGCAAAACGGTATATCATTAAGAGACACAAACGGGAAGACACAAAATACACATACTGTACGCAAAACACTGTATACAAACAACACAACAGTTACTCTGAAAGATACAGTGCTATCTGATAATATACCAAGGACAGGGGCACACAGACATGCAACAGTATCAATGAAATATTGACAAACAGGAAATGCGGGGGAGACAAGCAAGAAAAAAAAGGACAATTATTTCTTCCATCTGGAAGTCCTGTGACCACAAGGACTATATCTGGCCCCGGTCTCTCTCTCCCTCTCTATCCCTCCCTCCCTCCTTCTCGTTTAGACACTTTCTTTCTCAGTTCCAGTCATTCCATCCACAAACTATTACAACCCTGTAATGTTGTAGCCTGGAAGAACAGAGAACAGTCTTCAGACTGGCTGGTGTGAGAAACACTAGTCCTCAGCACACACAGCCAGAGCCAAGGCAGACCAAGATCCCTTTACATCCACGGTCCTGACTACCACTACCATGACCAACTCAACCACTCTGTAGAGATGGAGAGAGGGGAAGGGGCTAAGAGGGAGGGGTGGAAGGTGAAGGACAGAGAGAAGGAGCAAGCAAGCAAGCGAGAGAGTGAGCAAAAGACAGAGAAGGGGACAGAGAGCAACCCAGGGAGTGAGCGAGACAAAGACAGAGCAAGTGAAACGGAGAGAGGGAGACAGCAAGTGAAACGCAGAGGGAGACAGAGCAAGCAAGATGGAGAAAAAGAGGACAGAAAAAAAGAGAGAACAGGCAAGCAAGAGACGCAGACATAAATAGAGAGATGAACAGAGAGTGAAAACGAGAGTACAGAGAGAATTCTAGTCACTAGATCCAGCTGCTGCAGCCTTAGCCTCAGGCAGTATGGTTGTCATCGGGGGGCAACCACAACGTTTCTCCCCTGACGGTTCTCCAGCAGATCCATCATGGGGAAAACCTCTGGAGCACCCCCAGAGGCCAGGCGGTTAAGCAAGCGGACCACACTGACACCGCACTCTCAGCCAACTGACATCCACCCACCAGGATATTTACAGTGGAGATAAAGTATAAAACAAGCAATAATTAGTTATGGTCTTTTGAGTGATTTATTTTATTTTTTCCATTTTGTATTGAGGTTATAGAGTTTGTTTTAGATCCGCTTAGTAGTTGTGTGCAGGCTGGTAATGATGGCCTGTGGATGGACATATGTATTGGATATATAGACATCTTACTATTAGACTGCACAAAGCATTTGGATGAAGGCTTGATGCCAATAACACATGTTAAAAACGAATAATTGAAATCGACCTTAGCATTCAAATCCAATCTATATGTCTGTTAGATCTATCTGTCCAACTCAATTCTCTGACACTATCCACTCTCACACTGTCCCCTGCTGCCCCATGTCAGGCTGGTCGTACTCTGCTCTGTGTCAGTCAGCTCTGGGAGTGGCTAGGGGTCAGCAGGGACAACTGGCCCATTCTAGAGACCCCTGGCCTACCGGTTGTACTGGGTGACTAGTGAGCACACCTCACCATACACGTGCGTATGCACACACACACACACCAACACCACACAACCCACACACACACACACCCACCCACACACATCCCACCACACATCACAACAACACACCACACACACACACGGGAGGTCGTTTGGGGTTGCTACAGGGAACAGAGGCCGCCTCTCTCCGAGGCTGGCTGGCGCTCCAAAAAGTCCCCCTCACTCCTAGTCTCACTCACTGGCTCTGCATATTTCTGTCCCTCAAAGCCCCTCATTCGACATGCCAGTTCTCTTTGGTCTTTGTAATATCACACAGACTAAAACAATGTTTTGGCTCTAACCGACCAAGGGGGGGGCATGGAGGGAAAGGGGCATGGAGGGTAAGAAGGCAGGGAGGAAAGGGGCAGGGAGGGTACGGTAGGTAGGTTGGGGTAAGGGTAGGTAGGTAGGTAGGTTTTGGTAGGGAGGTAAGGGGTAGTAGTAGGTTGGGGTAGGGGTAAGGGGTGGGTAGGTAAGGTTGGGGTAGGGGGTAAGGAGTAGGTAGGAGGGAGGGTAGGGGTGGGTAGGGAGGGGTAAGGATAGGTAGGTAGGTTGGGGTAGGGAGGGTAAGGGATAAGGTAGTAGGTAGGTTGGGGTAGGGTGGGTAAGGGGTAGGTAGGTAGGTTGGGTGGCTGGAATCCGTGCAGTGAGGATGTAGAGCCTATCACTATCTCCCTTTTACTTGTCTCGAGGCTATCAGCAGAAGACATGTTACTTCAACTATTTGTGCGACTGAGTCTCTTTGCATTCACATTGCTAGGTTTTAGAAAGAAACCAAGATCTAATTTCACACACGCACTCTGGGTTTTTAAACAAAAGTGCAGGACAACCATTCAATCAGAATGCGTTATCGGATAGCTAGATATCCCTCCAGTTGGTAATAGAATAAATAGCAATAGAATACACTGCAAGATAATAATGTGTAATTATAAACTCATTCTACAAGGAGGCTACTGCCCCCTTTTAAGAGCTGGAATAGATGTGTAACCTATCTTCGTGATGTCACCAAATATATGTTCCTCTGACTATCAAAACCCGCACATCAATAAAAACAGCTGAGTGCAACTCTTAGCTATAGATCACATATTGCAACCAAATAATCTGAATCTAAAAACACTCTTCTCCACATTTTTGGAATTTCTATGCGTCCTGAACAATCGCTAATCAATATCCAAAAACAGCACACATTTTGTTTTTTCATACCTGCACAGTTAATCTTCTCTCTTTGTGGCAGCCAAATGTAAAGGTTTAAAGTCCTACTTTAAATACAGTGTGTTGTCAGTAGTCTGTGTAAAGGTTTTGGCAGGCATAAGGTGTTGCAGTAGTCTAGTGTAAAGGTTTATGGCAAGGGAAACGGTGTTGGCAGTAGTCTAGTGTAAAGGTTTATGGCAAGGAAAGGGCGGTGTTGCAGTGTCTAGTGTAAAGGTTTATGGCAAGGGAAACGGTGTTGCAGTAGTCTAGTGTAAGGTTTATGGCAGGGAAACGGTGTTGCAGTAGTCTAGTGTAAATGTTTATGGCAAGGGAAACGGTGTTGCAGTAGTCTAGTGTGAAGGTTTATGGCAAGGGAAACGGTGTTGCAGTAGTCTAGTGTAAAGGTTTATGGCAAGGGAAACGGTGTTGCAGTAGTCTATGTAAATGTTTATGGCAAGGGAACGGTGTTGCAGTAGTCTAGTGTGAAGGTTTATGGCAAGGGAAACGGTGTTGCAGTAGTCTAGTGTAAATGTTTATGGCAAGGGAAACGGTGTTGCAGTAGTCTAGTGTGAAGGTTTATGGCAAGGGAAACGGTGTTGCAGTAGTCTAGTGTAAAGGTTTATGGCAGGGGAAACGGTGTTGCAGTAGTTTAGTGTAAAGGTTTATGGCAAGGGAAACGGTGTTGCAGTAGTCTAGTGTAAAGGTTTATGGCAAGGGAAACGGTGTTGCAGTAGTCTAGTGTGTGGTGGGGGAATAATGAACAAGCGAACCTGGGAGCTTTGCCTTCACATTGTCCTTAAAAAAGGGAACCGGGCTGCGGAATTCAAGCGAACCGAACTCAGAATCTCGAGATGGTCTCAGTTCGGTTCGGGGCTCTTTTGAGGTTCCTTTGGAGTGTTAACACTGAAAAATATATAATCTAGTTCTTAAACCTAAACGAACCCTAACAAAATGTACCCAGTTGGT
>NC_036862.1:14594249-14650914 GCF_002910315.2 Salvelinus sp. IW2-2015 | reverse complement strand
TAGTTCTAGTGTAAAGGTTTATGGCAAGGGAAACGTGTTGCAGTAGTCTAGTGTAAAGGTTTATGGCAAGGGAAACGGTGTTGCAGTAGTCTAGTGAAAGGTTTATGGCAGGGAAACGGTGTTGCAGTAGTCTAGTGTAAATGTTTATTGGCAAGGGAAACGGTGTTGCAGTAGTCTAGTGTGAAGGTTTATGGCAAGGAAACGGTGTTGCAGTAGTCTAGTGTAAAGGTTTATGGCAAGGGAAACGGTGTTGCAGTAGTCTAGTGTAAATGTTTATGGCAAGGGAAACGGTGTTGCAGTAGTTCAGTGTGAAGGTTTATGGCAAGGGAAACGGTGTTGCAGTAGTCTAGTAAATGTTTATGGCAAGGGAACGGTGTTCAGTAGTCTAGTGTGAAGGTTTATGGGCAAGGGAAACGGTGTTGCAGTAGTCTAGTGTAAAGGTTTATGGCAGGGGAAACGGTGTTGCAGTAGTTTAGTGTAAAGGTTTATGGCAAGGGAAACGGTGTTGCAGTAGTCTAGTGTAAAGGTTTATGGCAAGGGAAACGGTGTTGCAGTAGTCTAGTGTGTGGTGGGGGAATAATGACAAGCGAACCTGGGGAGCTTTGCCTTCACATTGTCCTTAAAAAAGGGAACCGGGCTGCGGAATTCAAGCGAACCGAACTCAGAACTCTCGAGATGGTCTCAGTTCGGTTCGGGGGCTCTTTTGAGGGTTCCTTTGGAGTGTTAACACTGAAAAATATATAACTCTAGTTCTTAAACCTAAAACGAACCCTAACAAAATGTACCCAGTTGGTCAAATTTTTGGTTACTATTCTTGTGGGGACTTCTGGTCCCTGCAAGTATAGTTAAACACGTCCACACACACACACTACTCCAACATTCCAGTTTCCCAGGTGAGGACTGTCACCCCCTCATTCTTTCATCCCTGTAAATCAGAGGAGAGGAGGCATTTCCTCCTGTTTTCAAATGTTTACAGCAGACATGAACACAGGCTGCTGTAATGTTGTCTTGGTGAGGTCACAAATGCACAGTGAGATTCTGTTCAGCAGTCTGTATAAAATGACCTTTGTCTCTGACTGGAAAACACACACACTCACACACACACACACACACACACACACACACACACACACACCCCCCTCCATGCTGATAATATAGCCCTGGGAGAAACCCACCCGTACAAACTTCACAGGTAAGTACTGCATCTTATCTTAGCCTGGGTCCAGTCTATTGCTGCAGACAACTTGTCCTTCTCAGGTATGACCACTACAAGGAAGTAGGCTTAAGAAGAAACAGACTGGTACCCAGGCTAATTTAATCTATATAGGATTATCTAAGCCCAGTTCCTATATTCCTGTGTATAGTTGTCAGTCCTGTGTATAGTTGTCAGTCTTGTGTATAGTTGTCAGTCCTGTGTATAATTGTCAGTCCTGTGTATAGTTGTCAGTCCTGTGTATAGTTGTCAGTCCTGTGTATAGTAGTCAGTCCCTTTCAGACAATTTTGTGAACTCTGTACGGTTCACTTATTAGGTTTAGGGTTAGGCTTTCAGGTTAGGGTACAGGTTAGGGAAAATAGGATTTTGAATCGGACTGAATTATGTGTCCCCACAAGGTTAGTTGTACAAGACTGTGTGTGTGTGTGTGTGTAGTGACGTTTTGGGGTGTGTGTGTGTGTGTAAGCCCAGCCATCTGAAGGTGGGTCTGATACCTTCCTGTATATTTGGATACACACACACACACACACACACACACACACACACACACACACACACACACACACACACACACACACACACACACACACACACACACACACACGAATGCACCAGTACACACTCACATACGCATGCACACACACGTCAGTGCTCAACGGAATCTCACAGGCAAACACCAGAAAGCAGGTGGGTAGGGGTTTCACATGAGTCTATTAATCATACAGACAGTTAGTTATATACCATGATGTATTCCTTCTCAGGAGAGAGGCTCGGAAACTCCTCATAGACAGACAGACCGACGTATGGACAGTAGACTTGGGCGGTATACCGGGGTATTTGGAAATAGCCATGGGATGGTTTTCAAAACGGTCAATAGTATTTATTTTAAATACTTTTGAATATTTGTAGCTACCTTTAAGTAAATACCTGCAGTCAATTTGTTCAATAAATTAGGAGATGAAGAAGACGTTCTATCATTCCAGCTGTCAGATAATAGTCCCCAGTCACGTGGTGTTGGTTTACCAGCACACAACAACAAGAGATAAGAGGACTGGAGCCTTGTGAGTCACACACTATTGTGCAGCATGTACCAGGTGATCTAATTACAGCATGGAATTCACAACTAAAATGTTTACCAGCTAGATATAGTGCCTTCGGAAAGTATTTAGACCCCTTTACATTTTTCACATTTTGTTACGTTACAGCTTTATTCTAAAATGTATAAAATATATGTTTTCCCTCATCAATCTACACACAATACCCTTTACTAAAAAAAGCAACAACAGGTTTAGAAATGTTTGCTGATTTATTAAAAATAAAACTGAAATATCACATTTACATAAGTATTCAGACACTTTACTCAGTACTTTGTTGAAGCATCTTTGGCAACGATTACAGCATTGAGTCGTCTTGGGTATGAAGCTTGGCACACCTGTATTTGGGGAGTTTCTCCCATTCTTTTCTGCAGATCCTCAAGCTCTGTCAGGTTGGATGGGGAGCATTGCTGCACAGCTTTTTTCAGGTCTCTCCAGAGATGTTCGATCGGATTCAAGTCCAGGCTCTGGTTGGGCCACTCAAGGACATTCAGAGACTTGTCCCGAAGCCACTCCTGCGTTGTCTTGGTTGTGTGCTTAGGGTCGTTGTCCTGTTGGAAGGCGAACCTTCGCCCCAGTCGGAGGTCCTAAGCGCTTCAGGTTTTCATCAAGGATCTCTCTGTACTTTTCTCTGTTCATCTTTGCCTTGATCCTGAGTAGTCTCCCAGTCCGTCACCGAAAAACATCCCCGTAGCATTATGCTGCCACCACCATGCTCCACCGTAGTGATGGTGCCAGGTTTACTCCAGATGTGACGTTTGGCATTCAGGCCAAAAGAGTTGAATCTTGTTTTCATCAGACCAGAGAATCTATTTTTTTTCATTTTTAATACATTTGCAAAAATGTATAAAACACTTTTTTCGCTTTGTCATTATTGAGTATTGTGTGTAGATTACTGAGGATTTGAGTCCATTTTAGAATAAGTCTATAACGTAACAAAATGCGGAAAAAGTCAAGGGGTCTGAATACTTTCCGAAGGCATTGCATCTTATAACCATTAAGTTAACATTCTAAAATGTGCTAAATGCTCTGCCGTTGTGCATTTGGTTTGCTAATTTAGTAGCTAGCTAGCAACTGTATCTAGCTAAGTGGCTAGCTTCTTCCAAAATCAAGCTTTGCTTGGTAGTAGCAGAGAATCCCCTCCTGGATCAAGAGCCTTGCTGTCCAATAATTTGTTTTGTGAGCTGGGATGTCTTTCCTGCAAATAGTTTAAGTCAGAAACTGTATAAAATGCAGTCGCTAGCATTTAGTTAGCATTCTCTGTGGGATTTTACATGGACTTGTTAGCATTGCTAACCTTCGGGTTACAGTGGCTCAGTGGGGTTTAAAAATAGTGGCCCTTGTATTCAGTGCCGGTATTACCGAATATCCCGGAATGTCACAAGGTCTGTATGACAGTCTGGATTCCGCCCAAGCCTAACGGACAGACAGTGGCAGCATTGTTGTGTTACAATCCCTTTTCAGACCGCTCTACCTTTTAGAAAAGTGTTTGACACACAGACTTGCTGACGTGTTGCTCAACCCTATCGCTGTGTGTGTCTGTGACGACCCAGCGGGGGGTGTCAGAGACAAGGGGTCCGGGCTTGTCAGTCTGTATGCTAGAGGGATTGACACCTCCTCAAGTGTAATGATATGATGATGATGTGTGTGTGTGTGTGTGTGTGTGTGTGTGTGTGTGTGTGTGTGTGTGTGTGTGTGTGTGTGTGTGTGTGTGTGTGTGTGTGTGTGTGTTGTGTTTCATCTTTGACGAGCTGATGATAACTCATCTCAGTCCCCGTTTGTGTGCTGCAGCCTCGCAGTCTGACTGGTGGCCAGGGGGCCTAAATCATGCAGCCTGGGCTCTACATAGCTTCACAGTCTGACTGGTGGCCAGGGGGCCTAAATCATGCAGCCTGGGCTCTACATAGCTTCACAGTCTGACTGGTGGCCAGGCGGCCTAAATCATGCAGCCTGGGCTCTACATAGCATCACAGTCGGCACAGATTCCTAATTTCTCCCCATGCGTTTCCCCCAGCCAGCCTCCCATCCCTCCTCCAGCCATCCCTCCATAGCTAATTGCTAACAGTGCCAAGCGCTGATCCTGATGAAGGCAGCATATTGGTTCCATCTGAACATTCTGAACACAGGGACCAGAAAAAAAAGACCAGGGAAAGCCAAAGCCTTGAGGGCCCGAGGCAGAGGAATGCCAGAGAGCCAGAGTGGATCACTCGCATACAGACAGACAGACTGACACAAGGATAGGCATACAGACAGAGCAGACACACAGACAGATAAAGGTAGACAGGCAGGCTGTGAGGCGCAGGAACAGTGTGTTGGTGGCTATAACAGAGTTAAAGCATGGATATGAAGAGGGGACTGTGAAGAGAGGAGGGAGATGTGGAGTGATAGTGTAGGCAGCAGTTATGTGGGTGACTGATGAGGGGTACAGAATAGTAGAGTAGGAGAGTCAAAGGTTGCATTGTACAAGATAGGGGAGTCAGTTGGGACAAGATAGGGGAGTCAGTTGGGACAAGCCATAGATGACTGATTGGTTGGGGGAGATGGGTTCAGAGCTAAGATCAGATTGGCCTACCTCCAATCCTAATCTTAACCTTTAGGGGGTTAAAATAATATCTGACTCTGTATCAGTGGTTAGGTTAGGGGCCTGAAAGGTACTGAATATACGTATGATTCCTACTAGTTAAACAAGACACATTACTTTGCTGTAGTTGGTTAGACAGACACTCTGAGAGAGAGAGAGGACATGGCTAAACACTAGCTTGTGTGGATAAACATGTGGCCACAATTACCAGCACTGGGATTATGGAGGATTCTCTCTTTCGCTCTCTGTCTCGCAACAGTCTCCTCTTTCTTTTCCTCTCTCCGTCTCATTTTTGTTGTTGTTTTTACTCAGCATCTCCCGGTCTCTCGTACATGTACGCACACACGTACACGCACGCACGTAGCACACGCACACTTTACAAAAGACAAAGCTGAACCATGACTGCCAAGAGAGTACAGAATGTTTGTGCAGATGATTCTTCGTGAAATAATCGGTCATTTCTTTCCCCTTGAATCACCAGAAAAAGACCTAACTGGTCACCTGAACACAGCACATTATGAGTGATCAACACATAGTAGAGACCAGCGAGAGGTGAGAAGGACGAAAGGAGGGAGAAAAGAGGTGGTGGTAGAGAGATAGAGGCAGAGAGAGGGGCCAGGGAGAGGTGAGAAGGACGAATGGAGGGAGAAATAGGTGGTGGTAGAGAGATAGAGGCAGAGAGAGGGGCCAGGGAGTCAAGAGCAAACATCCGCAGATCAGCTTTCCTAAACCCAACAGGAAGACAGACACTGACAGGGACATCCTGGCTCCTCTTCTCCTCTCGGCCGCAGACAGAGGGAAGGTGGGGGGTAGGAGGTGGGCCAGAGGGAGGTGGGGGTCAAGTGAATGGTGGGTGGAGGGGTAGCTGTCCTTGTCTGTCTGAGTGAGTGTGTCCACACATGTGCGTGGGCAGCAAGTAGGACACATCCAGCAGCTTGCATTACCCCCTCCTCTGTACCTCTCCCTCTCTATCCAGACTGTTTACTGAATGGAGATGTACAGCTGATTTGTGTATCAGAGGAGAGAACAGAGGAGAAGAGAAAGAGATAAGACGAGAAAGAGATAAGGACGCGAGTCCAGCTGGAGAAGTGCTGTTTTGGGAAAGGACTGATGTTCAGGTACTTGTTGTTGGGAACACTTCTCATTAAACACACTGTGCATCTTTTCCCTGGACGTAATCCAAATCTGAACTAATTCAATACCATTCTGAGGACTGAACAGCCCAGAAGGTTAGCTGATGGGAGGGCTCAATAATAATGGCTGGAACAGAGACGAATGGAATCAAACAAATGGAAACCATTGTGTTTGATAACAGTCCATTATTCTGTTCCAGTCACTAACACGAGCCCATCCTCCCAATTGAGGTGCAACAACCTCCTGCTGACTGACGAGAGGGAGCCATGTCTATAAAACCAAAAACAGCACACGGCAGCCCTGGTTTAGCTACTCTAGTAGAAAGCCTTTCCTGTATTGGCATTGTAGGTTTGAAAATGTTCTGGGTCATACTGGTCTTTTTGGCATACCACCATTGTATCTGTGTCCAAAATGGGTCTCCCTATTCCATACAGAACACACTCATAAAGCTACGGCCAACCGTAATGGTGTTATATAAGGAATAGGGGGGGGGGGGGGGGGGGGTGCGGGGGGGGGGGGGGGGGGGTGGGGGGGGGGGGGGGGGGGGGGGGGGGGGGGGGGGGGGGGGGGGGGGGGGGGGGGGGGGGGGGGGGGGGGGGGGGGGGGGGGGGGTGTAGTACTTGCACCTTGTCTCTACTGAGGTCCCTCTCTCTGTAGGCCTCCCCTTACATTACCACCAAAGAACTCCTGGAGAATTCCGCATTCCTGAGGCGGTTGTTAACATTCTTCTCCACTTACTGAGTCAGCCAGTACAGCTGGCTAGGGACAGAGCTGCACGTGAAGGTGTGAGAGTTTGTTTAAAGATATTCTACAGTACTTTTGTATACTTTTTAGCCAGTAGTTCTGAAAGTAGCACCCACAAGCTAAAAGTTGTCACAGAAAATTGCATGTTACATCACAAATCAAATCTAAGTTTATTAGTCACTTGCGCCAAACAAAAACAGGTGTAGACCTTAGTAACATGCTCACATACAAGCCCCTAACCAACAATGCTTTAAAAAAAAATACAAATAAAAGGAACAAGTAGTTAAAGAGCAGCAGTAAAATAACAGCGAGACTATATTCAGGGGGTAACGGTACAGAGTCAATGTGCGGGGGCATCGGTTAGTCAAGGTAATATGTACATGTAGGTAGAGTTATTAAAGTACCTATGCATAGATAATAACAGAGAGTAGCAGTAGTGTAAAAGAAGGGGTGGGGTGGGGGGCAATGCAAATAGTCTGGGTAGCCATTTGATTAGATGCTCAGGAGTCTTATGGCTTGGGGATAGAAGCTGTTAAGAAGCCTCTTGGACCTAGACTTGGTTCTCCAGTACCGCTTGCCGTGCAGAAGCAGAGAGAACAGTCTATGACTAGGGCGGCTGGAGTCTTTGACAATTTTTAAGGCTTTTCTCTGACACCGCCTGGTATAAAGGTCCTGGATGGCAGGAAGCTTGGCCCCAGTGATGTACTAGGCTGAACGCACTATCCTCTGTAGTTCCTTGCGGTCGGGGGCGAGCAGTTGCCATACCAGTCAGTGATGCAACCAGTCAGGATGCTCTCGATGGGGCAGCTGTAGAACTTTTTGAGGGTCTGAGGATCCATGCCAAATCTTTTCAGTCTCCTGGGGGGGGGGTAGGTTTTGTCATGCCCTCTTCACAACTGTCTTGGTGTGCTTGGACCATGTTAGTTTGTTGGTGATGTGGACACCAAGGAACTTGAAGCTCTCAACCTGCTCCACTACAGCACCGTCAATGAGAATGGGGGCGTGCTCGGTCATCCTTTTCCTGAAGTCCACAATCATCTCCTTTGTCTTGATCATGTTGCGGGAGAGGTTGTTGTCCTGGCACCACACGGCCAGGTCTCTGACCTCCTCCCTATAGGCAGTCTCGTTGTTGTCGGTGATCAGGCCTACCACTGTTGTGTTATTGGCAAAATTAATGGTGTTGGAGTCGTTCCTGGCCATGCAGTCACGAGTGAACAGGGAGTACAGGAGGGGACTGAGCATGTAACCCCGAGGGGCCCCTGTGTTGAGGATCAGCGTGGCGGATGTGTTGTTACCTACCCTTACCGCCCGGGGGCGGCCCGTCAGGATGTCCAGGATCCAGTTGCAAAGGGAGGTGTTTCGTCCCAGGGTCCTTAGATTATTGATGAGCTTTGAGGGCACTATGGTGTTGAACACTGAGCTGTAGTCAATGAATAGCATTCTCACATAGATGTTCCTTTTGTCCAGGTGGGAAAGGGCAGTGTTCGAGTGCAATAGAGATTGCACCATCTGTGGATCTGTTAGGGCGGTATGCAAATTGGAGTGGGTCTAGGGTTTCTGGGATAATGGTGTTGTGAGCCATGACCAGCCTTTCAAAGCACTTCAGACGTGAGTGCTACAGGTCGGTAGTCATTTATCCAGGTTACCTTAGTGTTCTTGGGCACAGGCACTATGGTGGTCTGCTTAAAACCTGTTGGTATAGTACGATTCGATCTTAGTCCTGTATTGATGCTTTGCCTGTTTGATGGTTCATCGGAGGGCATAGTGGGATTTCTTATAAGCTTCCGGGTTAGAGTCCCGCTCCTTGAAAGTGGTAGCTCTAACCTTTAGCTCAGTGCAGATGTTGCCTGTAATCCATGGCTTCTGGTTGGGGTATGTACGTACGGTCACTGTGGGGACGACGTCGTCGATGCACTTATTGATGAAGCCAATGACTGATGTGGTGTACTTCTTAATGCCATCGGAAGAATCCCGGAACATATTCCAGTCTGTGCTACCAAAACAGTCCTGTAGCTTAGGGTCAGTTGGTTATAGGCTAGGGTCAGTTGGTGTAGGCTAGGGTCAGTTGGTTATATCTGGAGTACTTCTCCTGTCTTATCCGGTGTCCTGTGTGAATTTAAGTATGCTCTCTCTAATTATCTCCTTCTCTCTTTCTTTCTCTCTCTCTCTTGGAGGACCTGAGCCCTAGGACCATGCGTCAGGACTACCGGGCATGATGACTCCTTGCTGTCCCCAGTCCACCTGGCCTTGCTGCTGTTCCAGTTTCAACTGTTCTGCCTGCGGCTATGGAACCCTGACCTGTCCACCGGACGTGACCTTTCTAGGGAGTTTTTCCTAGCCGCCGTGCTTCTACACCTGCATTGCTTGCTGTTTGGGGTTTTAGGCTGGGTTTCTGTACAGCACTTCGAGATATTAGCTGATGTACGAAGGGCTATATAAAATAAACTTGATTTAGCTTAGCATCTGCTTCATCTGACCACTTTTTTATTGACCGAGTCACTGGTGCTTCCTGCTTTCATTTTTGCTTGTAAGCAGGAATCAGGAGGATATAATTATGGTCAGATTTGCCAAATGAAGGGCGAGGAGAGCTTCGTACACGTCTCTGTGTGTGGAGTAAAGGTGGTCTAGAGATTTTCCCCCTCTGGTTGCACATTTAACATGCTGATAGAAATTTGGAAAAACGGATTTAAGTTTCCCTGCATTAAAGTCCCCGGCCACTAGGAGCACCGCCTCTGGATGAGCCTTTTCCTGTTTGCTCATGGCGGAATACAGCTCATTGACTGCGGTCTTAGTGCCAGCATCGGTCTGTGGTGGTATGTGGACAGCTACAAAAAATACAGATAAACTCTAGGTAGATAGTGTGGTCTACAGCTTAACATGAGATCCAAAACCTTGAGACTTCCTTAGATATCGTGCACCAGCTGTTGTTTACAAATATACATAGTCCACCCCCACTTGTCTTACCAGACGCCGCTGTTCTATCCTGCCGATACAGCGTATAACCATCCAGCTGTATGTTGATAATGTTGTCGTTTAGCCACGACTCCGTGAAGCGTAAGATTTTACAGTTTTTAATGTCCCGTTGGTAGTTTAATCTCCCTCGTAGCTCATCGGTTTTATTTTCCAATGATTGCATGTAAGCTAGTAGAATGGAAGGCAGTGGGGGTTTATTCGATCGCCTACAAATTCTCAGAAGGCAGCCTGACCTCCGTCCTGTTTTTCTCTGTCTTCTCTTCACGCAAATGACGGGGATTTGGGCCTGTTCCCAGGAAAGCAGTATATCCTTTACGTTGGACTGGTTAAAGGGGAAAAAAGCTTCTGCCAGTTCGTGGAGAGTAATCGCTGTTCTGATGTCCAAAATTATTTAGGGTCATGAGAGACGGTAGCAGCAACATTATGTACAGAATAAGTTTTAAAAAGTAAGTTACAAACAATGCAAAAAAAACAACCAAAAAACAAAACAAAGGTGGTTAGGAGCACGTAAAACGTCAGCCATCTTCTCCGGCGCCATGATACATTTCCACGATCCAGTAGGGATATGTGCACCACGTCACTGCTCTCGCTCTCTTGCTCTACTGTTTGTGCGTCTTGCTAGTTGTCACTCAAATGGTGAGGGACTGAAGCTCAGTGACAAACTCAAATTGCTAGGGGCTGGCCAACGTGGGGAGTAAATGTAGGGAAAATAGCGCTGCACAGCTTTCAGAAAACCGTTGCTTTCAAACTAGGGATTTCATGGCTAGCTAATTGAGGTAAGTAATTCTGCTCATAGATTATGCATGTGAGAACTACACATTGACATATCCAGCCCAAAACAGGAGGTTTAAAAAATACTTACTAGTCGCCAAAGTACCGAAGCATCAACTCAAATGTTATTTGTCACATGCGCTGAATACAACAGGTGTAAACCTGACAGTGAAATGCTTACTTACAAGCCCTTAGCCAACAATGCAGTTAAGACAGGAAGAGGCGACTCCGGGATGCTGACCTTCTAGGCAGAGTTGCAAAGAAAAATACATATTTCAGACTGGCCAATAAAAAGAAAAGATTAAGATGGGCAAAAGAACAAAAACACTGGACAGAGGAACTCTGCCTAGAAGGTCAGCATCCCGGAGTCGCCTCTTCACTGTTGATGTTGAGACTGGTGTTTTTAATGAAGCTGCCAGTTGAGGACTTGTGAGGCATCTGTTTCTCAAACTAGACACTCGAATGTACTTGTCCTCTTGCTCAGTTGTGCACCGGGGCCTCCCACTCCTCTTTCTATTCAGGTTAGAGACAGTTTGCGCTGCTCTGTGAAGGGAGTAGTACACAGCGTTGTACGAGATCTTCTGTTTCTTGGCAATTTCTCACATGGAATAGCCTTCATTTCTCAGAACAATAATAGACTGATGAGTTTCAGAAGAAAGTTTTGTTTCTGGTCCTTTTGAGCCTGTAATTGAACCCACAAATGCTGATGCTCCAGATACTCAACTAGTCTAAAGAAGGCCAGTTTTATTGCTTCCTTAAATCAGGACAACAGTTTTCCACTGTGCTAACATAATTGCAAAATGGTTTTCTAATGATCAATTAGCCTTTTAAAATGATAAACAACGCGCCATTGGAACACAGGAGTGGTGGTTGCTGATAATGGGCCTCTGTACGCCTACACAGATATTCCATTCCCCCCAAAAATCCAGCCATTTCCAGCTACAATAGTCATTTACAACATTAACAATGTCTACACTGTATTTCTGATCAACTTGATGTTCTTTTAACGGTAGTGTAGGTAAAATGGGGGTGGGGGGAAGTCAATGCAAATAGTCCGGGTAGCCATATGATTAGCTGTTCAGGAGTCTTAAGTGTTTTTAAGTATGAGCTTGCTGGCTTGTGTTGAATAACAGGGCCTGTTTGTTTGTGTGTGTGGGCGGGGGACGGGTGTGTGTGTAGACAAAACAGATGCTGTTGGCTACATCCCAGTGAGTCCACAGACTCACAATGGGGTCCTTCACACCCCCAGAATTCCTGCCACCAGATCTCTCTCTCTCTCTCTCGCACTCTCGCTCTCTCTCTCTCAACAAAAATGAGCTGAGTAATAGTATGCCAACATGTATTTATTTAACCCTTATTTTACCAGGTAAGTTGACTGAACACGGTCTCATTTACAGCAATGACCTGGGGAATAGTTACAGGGGAGAGGAGGGGGATGAATGAGCCAATTGTAAACTAGGGATGATTAGGTGACCGTGATGGTATGAGAGCCAGATTGGGAATTTATCCAGGATACCAGGGTTAACACCCCTACTCTTACGATAAGTGCCATGGGATCTTTAGTGACCACAGAGTCAGGACACCTGTTTAATGTCCCATCCGAAAGACAGCACCCTACACAGGGCAATGTCCCCAGTCATCGTGGGGCGGCAGGTAGACTAGGGGTTAGAGCACTGGGCCAGTAACTGAAAGGTTGCTGGGTCGAATTCCCGAGCTGACAAAATCTGTTGTTCTGCCCCTGAACAAGGCAGTTAACCCACTGTTCCCCGGTAGGCCGCCATTGTAAATAAGAATTTGTTCTTAACTGAATTGCCTGGTTAAATAAAGGTTAAAAATATATATTAATTGCCCAGGGGCATTGGGATATTTAGACCAGGGGAAAAGGTGCCTCCTTCTGGCCCTCCAGCAGTCCTGGTCTCCCAACCAGGACCAACCCTGCTTGGCTTCAGAAGCAAGCCAGCAGTGGGATGCAGGGTGGTATGCATAGCATGGCTTGAGGGTAAGCTAACATTCTAGCTTTAAACTAGCTTAACCATGCTAGCAGAAAGAGCACATCATGAGCTCACAGACAGATCTTGTCACTCCTAGCCTTAGTTTTTAGTGTGATGAAGGTATAGGCAGACATTTTGCCAGAACCTAAGCTATCTGATGGACTGGGGTCCTGTGGCTTTCTGTGAGATTCTATCCACTATCTGTGTCAGACTGCTTGTTGTACTGCACTCACCCCTCAACATCTCCCTTCCTTCATAAACTCCTCTTTTTATATCCACTTCCCACATTCAACATTTTTATTGTTCTTTTCATGGACAAAAATACAGAAGTGCTTTGTTCTAACACTTCTCTAAAATTAAGTTAAGTGATGTTGTGAAATGCAAGCAGAGACAGGAAGAGAGATGGTGAGGATAAATAGGATTATAATGCTGCAAGCTGGACTTGTGGTCAGACTTGGGTTCACAGATACTTTGAACATTTGCTTGAGTCTGCCTGGAGTGCCAAATAGGCAGGTTTTAATGTGTTGAGACTTTTCTATATGTTTATTAAAGGGATACTTCAAGATTTTTACATGAGGCCCTTTATTTACTTCCCCTGAGCAGGATGAACTCGTGGATACCATTTTTATGTCTCTGCATGCAGTTTGAAGAAAGTTGCTAACTAGCGCAATTGTTAACTAGAGTTAGCGCAATGACTGGAAGTCTATGGAATCTGTTAGCGTGTTAGCAGATACTATAGACTCCCAGTCATTGCGCTGACGCCAGTTAGCATTGGCTGGCGAAACTACCTCTAACTTCCTTCCTTCATTCTGGACGCAGACACATAATCTGACTGTGGGGAAGTATATAAAGGGCCTCAAAGCAAACCAGAGTGAATTTTATATCAAAAGGGACCAATCTGAGGGAAGCCCTGGCTGAGATTGTCACTGCCAATAGAAAGTAGTTAATTTAAAGCAGACATCTGCCTTACACAAACACACACCATCTCACACACTTAGTGACTTCGAAAGTATTCAGACCGCTGGACATTTTGCACATTTTGTTACGTTACAGCCTTATTCTAAAATTGATTAAATAAAATAAAAATGTCTGCAGCATTGAAGGTTTTCCCCCCTCTGATAACCAGGTGGTGAATCGCATCTCTGCATGTCTGGCAGACATATCAGTGTGGATGACGGATCACCACCTTCTAGCTGAACCTCGGCAAGACGGAGCTGCTCTTCCTCCCGGGGAGGACTGCGCTTCCATGATTCTCGCCATCACGGTTGACAACTCCATTGTGTCCTCCTCCAGAGTGCTAAGAACCTTGGCGTGATCCTGGACAACACCCTGTCGTTCTCAACTAACATCAAGGCGGTGACCCGTTCCTGTAGGTTCATGCTCTACAACATTCGCAGAGTACGACCCTGCCTCACGCAGGAAGCGGCGCAGGTCCTAATCTAGGCACTTGTCATCTCCCGTCTGGATTACTGCAACTCGCTGTTGCTGGGCTCCCTGCCTGTGCCATTAAACCCCTACAACTCAAGAACGCCGAGCCCGTCTGGTGTTCACTTTCCCAAGTTCTCTCACGTCACCCGCTCCTCCGCTCTCTCCACTGGCTTCCAGTTGAAGCTCGCATCCGCTACAAGACCATGGTGCTTGCCTACGGCGCTGTGAGGGGAACGGCACCTCCGTACTTTCAGGCTCTGATCAGGCCCTACACCCAAACAAGGGCACTGCGTTATCCCACCTCTGGCCTGCTCGCCTCCTACCTCTGAGGAAGTACAGTTCCGCTCAGCCCAGTCAAAATCGTTCGCTGCTCTGGCACCCCAATGGTGGAACAAACTCCCTCACGAGTCAGCGGAGTCAATCACCACTCTTCCGGAGACACCTGAAACCCCACCTCTTTAGGAATACCTAGGATAGGATAAATAATCCTTCTAACCCCCCCTCTTAAAAGAGTTGATGCACTATTGTAAAGTGGTTGTTCCACTGGATATCATAAGGTGAATGACCCAATTTGTAAGTCGCTCTGGATAAGAGCGTCTGCTAAATGAACGTTAAATGTAAATGTAAATGTAAGGTCCCCAAGAACACAGTGGCCTCCATCATTCTTAAATGGAAGAAGTTTGGAATCACCAAGACTCTTCCTAGAGCTGGCCGCCTAGCCAAACTGAGCAATCGGAGGAGAAGGGCATTGGACAGGGAGGTGACCCAGAACCGATGGTCACTCTGACAGAGCTCTACAGTTCCTCTGTGGAGATGGGAGAACCTACCAGAAGGACAGCCATCTCTGCACCACTTCACCAATCAGGCCTTTATGGTAGAGTGGCCAGGCGGAAGCCACTCCTCAGAAAAAGGCATATGACAGCCCACTTGGAATTTGCCAAAAGGCTCCTAAAGACTCTCAAACAATGAGAAACAAAATTCTCTGGTTTGATGAAACCAAGATTCAACTCTTTGGCCTGAATGCCAAGTGTCACGTCTGGAGGAAACCTGGCACCATCCCTATGGTGAAGTATGGTGTTGGAACCATCATGCTGTGCGGTGTTTTTCCAGAGGCAGGGACTGGGAGACTAGTCAGGATCGAGGCAAAGATGAACGGAGCAAAGTACAGAGAGATCCTTGATGAAAACCTGCTCCAGAGCGCTCAGGACCTCAGATTGAGGCGAAAGTTCACCTTCCAACAGGACAACGACGCTGAGCACACAGCCAAGACAACGCAATAGAGGATTCGGGACAAGTCTCTGAATACCCTTGAGTGGCCCAGTCAGAGCTCGGATTGAACCTGATCGAACATCTCTGGAGAGAGATGAAAATATCTGTGCAGCGACGCTCCCCATCCAACCTGACAGAGCTTGAGAGGATCTGCAGAGAAGATTGGGAGAAACTCCCCAAATACAGGTGTACCAAGCATGTAGCGTCATACCTAAGAAGACTTGAGGCTGTAATCACTTCCAAAGAGGCTTCAAAGTATTGAGTAAAGGGTCTGAATACTTATGTAAATGTGATATTTCTGTTTTCTTTTTTTAATATAAATTAGCCAAAATGTGTGTAGATATGAGGGGGAAAAAACTATTTAATCAGTTTTAGAATAAGGCTGTAACATAACAAAATGTAGAAGAAGTCAAGGGTTCTGGATACTTTCTGAATGCACTGTACATTAGAATACAAAGTACAAAGCGAAACAAAGGCCTCACTGACAGACACACGATCTATGATCTCACCCTCGCTTCTCTCTCGTTTTTACTCTCTCCCTATCTGTCGAACACAAACACGCACTATAAACACACAATGAACTTTCTAAAGCTTGAAAATCTGTCTTGAATGCTTTTTCTTAGAATCTCACAGTGAAATAGAGCTAATGTAATATACAGCGACAGGACCAGAGAAGAATTTCCAAGAGCTCAAGGGATTCCGTCACACATAGTACACAGCTCCCGACTGGCGCAGATGGTTCTAAATCCCTGTTCTCAAAAACAACTGAAAACAGACAAAAATCCTCCTACCCCTCCCTGGGTCTGTCTGCAAAGAGAATACCATTATCCTGGTCTATTATTACATCTCAAGTTGACCAAAGACTCCAGGGAAGATGTGCTCTCAAACTTTTCAAAATGTCCATGAAACCAATTTGTCAGAGTAAAATGACCGGTACCCAAAACGAAATCAATTCAAATGTATACTGAATGAAAATATAAAAACGCAACATCTAACAATTTCAAAGATCTTACAGAGTTACAGTTCATATAAGGCAATCAGTCAATTGAAATAAATTCATTTGGCCCTAATCTATGGATTTCACATGACTGGGAATACCGATATGCATCTGTTGGTCATAGATACCTTAAAAAAGGTAGGGGCGTGGATCAGAAAACCAGAAACACTTTACACGTTGTGTTTATATTTTTGTTCAGTGTACTGCAAATGTATATATAGTACCAGTCAAAAGTTTGGATACACCTACTCATTCAAGGGTTTTTCTTTATTTGTACTATTTTCTACAGGGACGCTGTTTCACTCACTTGGATTCTTTGTCCGTTGAGATACAAACTTAAGGAAAATTATGGAAACAAATTGGGTGGGGGTTCACTTTTTTGGGGAAGCCTGGCTTCCCTTGGCAGCCATGAATATAAGCCACGGAGAGAATGCTAAACGTTTAGAAAAAGTAGTTTTTGAAATAAGTCCTAAGATCAACTGTCTGTTCAGTAAGGCTGAGACATGGATGACCATTGGAGAAGTAGAGGGCAGATAAGAGGGCCTGATGAGAGGGTCTGGTGGTGTAACAGACACCATCCTGTCAGACAGACGCCATGGAAAACACTGGTTTCCCAGTCACAGTGGGGTCTGTCTGACAGGATGGTGTCGTCAACTAACCAATTAAACAAATTCCTTAAGGTAGGGGGAGGGAGGGCTAGTGTAAACAGTGCTGTGAACACTGAGGCTGAAGCTTTTAGCTGACGAGCCGAGATGGTGAGCAGCAGAGTACCCAGATCCTCAGAGCACACGTGCACACCTGGCCTCAGCTTTGTCTCCATGGAAACGATGTGCCGCTGCTGCCCTCCGCAGCCGGGTCGTTATCTAATCAAAGAGATTCAGACCAGAGCCAGGCGATTAGCTCTCGCTTTCTGGATCACATCCAAGTCACACACACACTCACAGGGGGTGCTTGTATGGTTCTTTGTTTGGTTAGTCAGTGTTCTGTCTCAAAACTGGGAATCCTGAATGGAAAACTCAGCTCCCTCCCAAGCTGCAGCGTCTTTTGATGCCTCCCTGAAGGTAAGTAACACACTGATGCCCCTCTGCAGCTGCTCTGAGTCAAGGTGGTTCCTACCAGTGTTGACAGAGTGACGGGGAGTGGTTGAAACGTGGTTGGAACGCGTGTGGACCACAGCTATGGACTCCATGGCAGAGATTGGGATCTGGGTTGTAGACAGAGCAGGGTAGGGCAAAGAGAGACCCAATCCCAAATCAACCCCGTACCACCCTAGGCACTTATTGAGATCTGAGACGATTGTACAGGTATAAGCAATATGGTAATAACTCCACCTTGCCCTCTGACAGGCTAGTAAGAAGTTTCTCCATATTGCTTATTCCTATCCAAGGCTCTGGGGTTGGGAGAGCAGAGAGCAGGGCAGTGTCTGTGCAGAATCACTGATCTACAAATCACCTTAACTAAGGCCCAAATAACTAGGCCTATGTGATCAAGATTAGCAATTTTGTACGTCACCTTGCTCAAACTGATCCCTTCAGACACACTGAGAGTCTCCTGACAGAGAGAGGCTGTTGGTTGGGAGAGAGGGGAACATTGAGAAATAGCTTTTCATCCCAGCAGCCGTTAGCATTGGCAGGGGGATAGCGGAAGTCGGGTTGGGGTAGGTGGGTGGGTGGAGGCTAGGGCTGGGACTTGCCAGGGACTTCACCATACGATATTATCACGATACTTAGGTGTCGATATGATATGCATTGCGATTCCCACGATTCTATATTTATTGCAATTCGATACTGTGATTTTATTGTATTTCGATGTTCCAAACCTATTGCTCACCATATGTCTTCTGCAGAGGGACAAGAAAGAGCCATGAGAAAACGATTCTCACACACACACACACACACACACACACACACACACACACACACACACACACACACACACACACACACACACACACACACACACACACACACACACACACACACACACACACACACACACACACACCTCTGATATAGCTGTTAGTATTCAAATCCCCACCCCTCTAAAAAGCCCTACTTCAGTAGGTGTGGAAATCGTCTCTACTCTCCTCTGCATTCCTACATAAACTGAAAGCCCTGGAACAGCATAGAGCCAGGGTGAGTAAGTAAATAAGTAAAAAAATATATATAATATTTTGTAGCTGGCATTCCCTGATAAATAGATGTAGTGGTATCCATGGAAACAAAACCAAGCTCTCTCAAAGCTACCTTGAAAAGACGTCTGAGGCGAGAGGAAATAGGGAGGGCGAAAAGGGACTGTGTGTGTCTGTGCATGCGTGTGTACTACAGACTGTGAGCAGATTGAGACCTTACTAGTTCACACTGGACAGTGAGGTCCACTGAGGAGCTCCAACTAATCAGCTTCAACCTCACAGTTCAGCAGAGGACAGAAGTCTGGGAAAAATACAGGCATGCACAAACACCAAAGGCTAGCCTGGCACCGCAACACAAACTGGAGACCAAAACCCCAGTCAGTGTGTGCATCCCAAATGGCACCCTGTTACCTTTATAGTGCACTACTTAGGAAACAGGGGGAATTTGGGATGGAGAATGTCAGTTTCCCATTGGCTGTGCTGAGCCCCAGACCTAAAGACCAAAAGCCCCACTGTTCCCTTCTCTTCTGTCCTGCCAGAAGGTTATACAGGATGGCTGGTTGGATTTCAGCAGAACATTTTCGCAGGTGTTCTGGAACAAGTCCTGTCCTGACAGAGATCAGCACCTCTGCACTAAATAGTGTCTGCTCTTCTAATCAGTCAGCCATGTGATCTCCATGTGCAACCCTCTTAAAAAGGTACAACCTGACCTGTTCTTCCTACTAGCACATAGCATAGCCGGTCACTCAAAAAGAATAGAGCTTCATTGTCCATGGTGAAACGTCAAGTTGGCTTGTGGTTGTCTGTGTTCGGTGTGTTGTGACTGAATGAGTTAGATCATAAGTGAGCCAGTGGTTTGGTGTGTGTTTATATTCAAAGCCTTTTCCAAATGAGCTGATGTGAAAGCCTTAACAAGCCTGCCAAACATCTCCCACCATCTCACCCACACACACACACACACACACACACACACACAACTGGAAATTGCCTTAGTTACAGCCAACATAACACACTGTGCCCCTACCCCAGTCTCCTGGCTTCCCCCCTGTGCACACACAGGGAAGTGTTGTCTGTAATAACAGAACATGTGTCTGTCCTGCTTTTTCAACCTGCAGGACTGTTTATTTGTTTTAGGTTGAACAGAGAATAGACTTTGACTCAGGCAGCTCGCAGGATAAACATCTAAATTAGACAGTTATCACAGCTAGGCAAACACACACACAACATTGGTAGAAGACACGTGCCCATAACACACACCTACGATACGTGCCAGGATTAGGGTTCTAACACAAGCCCATTGTTCTTAACAGTGATACACACCAATGAAACACACATAACCATGTGTGTGTGTGTGTGTGTGTGTGTGTACCTTGTAGCCATTATGGGTGTTTTTCTTCATGAGTGGCGTGGTAGAGCACAACTCGATGGCCTCCGGCTCATGGAATATCACTGTGGGCATAGGCTCCTTCCTCAGTGTCAGAACGTTCAGCTTGGTCTTCAGCATCGTCTGGAAGTGCTGGGGGAGATAATGTCATGGTCAATCAATCAATCAATATGCCCATCCATCCATCTATCCATCCACCCACCCATCCATCCATCCATCTACCCACACACACCCGTCTGTCCATCCACCCTTACATTAATGTATCGATTCATCCATTCATCCATCCATACATCCAACCAGCCGTCCATCAACATTTGTGGACATAGAGCAACACAGAAAGATACAACTTTTCACAAATCATAAAATCACAAAGTATCACGTCAAATTGGGACCTAAACACAAGCTAGCAAGCATCTGACAGAGAATGGTAGACTGACTGACAGGGAGACTGACTGACAGGGAGACTGACTGACAGAGAGACTGACTGACAGAGAGACTGACTGAGAGACTGACTGACAGAGAGAGCATATGGGGAGCTGTTACAGGTTAATAGTATAGCACTATATAGTATAAAACACTTTGTTGTAGTAGTACATTATAGTAGTACATTATAATAGATCACATTCTTAGTTCCCACATTCCAAGTACTTTCTATTCTACTGAAGTTGTGCGAGTCATGATTTCATTAGCCTGCTGGGTTTTGTTTAGGCTTTTTCAAGGAAACCCAGAAATTCCACAATCCCATTCCCTGCCTCTGTGGGCGGGAGACCAGAATGAACATATGGTTCTGGTCGGACTTACAAAACCCCAGATTCCAGTTTGAGACGAGGCGGCAAGGCTCTCATCTCCTGTTCTGATGGACACTTCACACGCAGAGAGTGAGAGAGAGAAAAATAGAGAGTGAGAAGGTGCCTCATCTGTTGTCCACATTTCAGCTGAGGAATAGGAGAGGGATTGTCACCCCAAACCAGAGTAAAGCCACTGTGACCCCCCATCTAAAACCAAGCACCAGTAATGCTACCCATCCTCCTACATTACCCCACTATATCTCCATCATACAACCCAAACTCCACCTGTGGACGAGACAAGATGACGAGGAGAGAAAAACAGGAGAAAAGAAGAACAGAGTAAAAGAGGAGAAGAGGAGAGGCAGTTTTGAAACTAAAGCCACATGTGCGTAAACGCTCGCTGACCTCCGCGTCAGAACTTTATGGCTTCCTGACAGTGCTCCACATTCCTGTGGTCAGCCCGGATCGGAAGGCGGGGGGCTCACACTGGCACCGCGCGGAATAAAACTGGAATTCTATTCATAATATTTTCACTGTATTTTCATTATTTTATTATTCCTCTGAATAAAAAAATAGCCTCATCGAGTTCCGAATATTGTAGATCCTATTTGGGTTGGTGATGAGTGTCTGATTCTGGATCCAAGAAATTGACATTGATATGCTCCTCGGATATCGGTCGGTCAGATGCACGCACAGCTGTCTGTACAGTCTGGTCCTCATCTAGCCCATTCACTGAAATCTTTAGATGCATTTATACTCTAATGTGTTTTTAAAAGGTATGCCACATTCTCAATAACAGCCTGGGATTTTACTGGTATACATTTCACGCATGAGCGAGGCACGTGACTTTTCCCAAATAACTTTTGGCTGAGTGTTATGTATTGTGAGAGAGCATTTGAAAATAGAGGGGAGTAGAAATTTTACACTGTTTGGAAGTGACCATTCTGGAGTGAGAGAAGGGGGATTCTATAGCTCTGTGAGAGATAAGAGGAGACACAGTACAGGGATTTTTCTGCCATMGAAATCCTTTGGCAGTCTGCTGATACAGAAAAAAACCCTGCTTGTTGAGAAAAGTAAAACTAACGCACTCACTCACACACAACAAAGTAAAAGATTGCCTCTGGAGTGTGTATGTGGGTGCGCTTATTTGCGCGTGTCAACCGTGATACGTGTCTGTGCACACAAGCGTGTGTATGCACGTAGGTGTGTGAGCGCGCTTCGACCGTGTGATTGTGTGTGTAGTTCGCAGGTCATAGATGGTATGGTACACTCCCAGCCCTCAGGGAGCATTCCTGTTGGAGTAGACAGGCTCTCAGGTCAATCATAGCATAAGCCACAGTACAACAACCCACTGAAAATGGCTGAGACACAGAACATAGGGGTCATACATAGGCTTGGCCGTTATACCGTATACCGGGTTATTTGGAAACAGCCACAGGACGGATTTTCAATACCGTCAAAACGACTTATTCAAAGTGTTGTAGCTACTTTTTAAGTAAGAACCTGCAGTCAACATGTGCAATACGTTCACCTGTCAGATCATTTTTCATTATGAAGCTCGCTGCTACTCCCCAGTCACATGATGTTTGTTTGCAACAACGATAGACCGGAGCCATGTGAGTCTCTCATTGTTATGCAGCACGCGCCAGGTGATCTAGTTACAGTATTGAATTCACAACTAAACGTTTGCCAGCTAGATAACTATTAAGTTAACTTTTTAAATTGTGCTAAACGTTCTGCAGTTGTGCATTTGGTTTGCTAATTTAGTAGCTAGTTAGCTATCTAGCTAAGTGTTCAGCTTCTTGTAAATTCAAGCGTCGCTTGGTAACAGCAGAGAATCCCCTCCTGGATCAAGAGCCTTGCTGTCTAATATTAATTTTGTGAGTGCAACAAACTGAGTGGCATTTTTTAGTTGATTGTATAACTTTATGGGATGTCTGTCCTGCAAATAGATTAGGTCAGAGACGGTATAAAATGTTCAAAGTGCGCTTGTTAGCATTTAGTTAGCATTCGCTATGGGATTTTACATGTACTTGTTAGCATTGCTAAGCTTCGGATCTCAGAGGCTCAGTGGGTTTTAAAAATAGTGGCCCTTGTGTTCAGTACCAGTATTACCGAAAATCCCAGAATGTCACAAGGTCGATAATTTGGTATGACAATCTGGATACCGCCCAAGCCTAGTCATAGAAACATACATACATACCACCTTATTCAAACACATAAACGGACTGCTATACAGTACACCATGCAAACGCTAGTCTGTAACATCCACATATAGCATTCAATAGAACTGACCCCAAAATGTTCTACTGGATATAAAGACAAAGATTCACAGACACACACACACATGCACGCACACACACTCAGTCTGAAGATGAAAGAGCAGAGTGGAGCAGACTAACAGATGTTTGAGAGCAGGGCTGGTGTGTGTTGGCGTCAGGGTGAGACAGTGGGCCATCTCAACCTGGTCTCAGACTGCTATCAGACCAGCTCTCTCTCTGGCTGGCTGGCTAGACGCTCACATAAACCAACATCAGCCTTGGCCTCTCAACTCACTCTGACAAACACACACACACACAACTCACTACGTCACACACACAAACATTCTTACTCCACCTGCTGTCTGACTGAGACATTAAAAACACAGCTGGAGCAGCAGAGGACAGGTAGTCAGGAAGCCTCCCACACCCATCCAGTGGTTGGCTCCCGAAGCACAAGTGGGACCCCTCTACCTCTCCCTTAGCATAGTACGAGCCAGCCGTATCACCCTGGTCCTGCCAGACTGTTAACGGCCTCCGCCTCTGATCCGGGACCAGTTTATGAGTAGAACCACTGCGTTTCACAAGCATCTGAGAGGGCTAAATCCAGAGAGGACCGTGGGAGGTCCTGCGCCCTGATTGGCAGCTTGGTTCTGTGGGAGGTGGGCTGTCGTTGCTCTGATTGGTCGGTCAATGGTGTTGTGGGAGGTGGATATTGACAAAAGCCAACCACAGACCCCAGCTGGTGGTGGCTGTATCTCCGGCTGGCCGTAAAAACATTGTAAATTTTCTGACGCAAATGATCCCAGTTAACCCGTCCCCACATATACATTTTGTGTCATAATGCATTGTGTCATTTTGGAGTCACTTTTATTCTAAATAAGAATATGATGATAAGAATGATATGATATATGATAAGAATATGATTCTAAACACTTCTACATGAATGTGGATGCTACCGTGATTACGGATCATCTAGAATGAATCGTGAATAATGATGAGTGAGAAAGTTAGACGCGCAAATACGGTTTCATAACCCCCCCCCCCCCCCCCTTCCGAAAACAAATGCTAACCTCCCCTATTATTGTAATGGTGAGAGGTTAGCATGTCTTGGGGATATGATATTTATATATATTTTTCTTCTTCTAGCAGAACAGAGGCCTGACCAACCCAACCTTGACCACAGCAGCCCCAGAAGACAGACCTAACGGTGCTTCTGACCATGAGTGACCTCAAACAGGCCCGGAGGCTGAACACATTTCTGCAGTGTCAGGATAGGACGTTTTGTCTGCTCAGCCAGTTTCCCATATCAAAGAAATGGGAATGTAGTCCATGTAGAAAATGACAACTATGAAAGCACTGGGTGCTGAGTAAGACAAACATATATAAATTGGGAGATGGTTGTGAGGGAAGTGTGTGTGTGTGTGTGTGTGTGTGTGTGTGTGTGTGTGTGTGTGTGTGTGTGTGTAAAATCGCTGAGCGATGCCAGGGAGAGAGAGAGGGCTCTTGAAACTGATTCTTCAGGGGAACGTGTTAGGAGAGGAATGGGAGGATGGGGGAAGAGAAGAAGAGGAAGTAGACAATGCTGCATGATACATCCTTTGTTGCAAAATAGAAGTCTAACATTGGACACAAATAGGTCTCAACATTTCAAGCTGTTGGTACCACGGAGGCCATTTTGTAGACACAAACACGATGTCATGTTGTTTATGTTTCCATCATCCCTCTCTCCATCTGACACATATAGTAGATTCGTAATACCAGCCTGAAAATGTGTCTGCTCTAACATTGGCTCATATCTCTTCTTCCTGCTCTGACATGAGATGAGAAAATGCAGCAAGACACTGGATGTTACCATGGCAACATAAGAGAGAAGTAAGAAAAGAAAGGAGGATACCATGGTAACGATGAGCAAAACAGCCAAATACAACATTATCGGATGTATAGGATACATGACGCAACTCTACTATAACAGGATTGTTCCAGAACAGGAATAAAGGACAACAACATAGTCAAAGGGATTAGAGTGACTGATCACTGCAGCAGCGAGCGATCAAGCATCACCATGGCAACAGTACAGTGGCGAGTCGCTGAGAGAACCAAAAATGGCCGTCACTAACTTGGCCTCCTTTTTACCAGAACCTTCCTTCTTACTGGGTCTCTTCATATCATTCAGATACAGAACTAAACAACAACTAAGCATCGTTAGAGGCACAGTTAACTGCCATTCCGCCTGGTATTCCATCCATGGGAGTCACATGACAAGGGAAATTAGTGTGCAGGCAGCTAAGCAGCGAGCTGGAACAGCCCCATTACCATGTGATAAATGGCTCTCCCTCAGAACCATACGTCATTTCAGCACTTTCCCCCAGGGACGTGATTGATCACAGGGCCGTGGTATGGAGAGCTGAGGCCCACCAATCTGGGATCAGTAGGCTGGGACAGGCTCCGTCAGTCAACCCAGCGTATGGAGTATGGAGATCAGCACCAGAACACATGAAGGCCAGGCCACGCTGTTAGTACCACTAGGCTGCAATGAACAGATCAGGGAAGGCCAAACTGAATCTGAGAAACCAACCTGAGCCTCCAAAAATATTTTTGAGAAATGCTTGAATAGGCATTTGTCACATTACGCCGGCATTGTGACCAAAAGATTAAGGGGGTTAGCACTTCAGGAGGCCCCTATGAGGATGAAATAATGTTTTTAACAGGCTGTACATTAATGTAGGCAAACATAATTGTGCAGAAGTATGGAGGTTATGTGTATAGGTCCTTATGTATATCAGAACATGTGATTGGAATAAATTGGTACTTTCTGGTCTGGTGGCTGGTGTAAGGTGTAATTACTCAATTACAATGTGATAAACATTCACCTCTTAAAGTGGTAGTATTTCAAGGCGTGCAGTTGTAAAATATGTAGATAGTATCACTTAAAACTATTTACCCAAGTTTACTACGAGATTCAATCTTCCTGATGCCTGGGCAAGCACTGTGAGAGGGATTGGCAAGTTAATTTGGCAAAGTAGTCCACGCAACATCTGGATAGCATTACAGGAGACGTGAACGGCTTGCCCCGCACCCCTGAAGATCAAAATACGTGTCATTAACCATTTTTTCACCACTTCCAAACAGGTCAGAGAATCAGTGGTAATTACTTGAATTGTAGTGATTAATGACACCTCGGTTTGCTATGTGGGACTAGACAATAAGGCAGGGTTCCCCAACTGGCGGCCTGCAGGCTGAATATTATATTATTTGGCCCCCCAAGTTCTGACCCCCCCCAAAAACAGTTGTATTTTATTTTTATACTTTTTTTTTTTTTGTTGGACATAAAAGATGGTAAAAACGCCAGCAAATCAGGTCCAAGTGATTTTAATTTGGGAAATCTGTTCCAAAGTATTCCCACGCATAATAAAGTGATATACAGCGCATTCGGAAAGTATTCAGGCCCCTTCACTTTTTCCACAATTTGTTACGTTATGGCCTTATTCTAAAATCGTTTAAAACATAAATACAAAAAACTGAAATATCACATTTACATAAGTATTTAGACCCTTTACTCTGTACTTTGTTGAAGCCCCTTTGGAAGTGATTACAGCCTCAAGTCTTCTTGGGTATGACACTACAAGCTTGGCACACCTGTATTTGGGGAGTTTCTCCCAATCTTCTCTGCAGAGCCTCTCAAGCTCTGTCAGGTTGGAAGGGGAGCGTCGCTGCACAGATATTTTCATCTCTCTCCAGAGATGTTTGATCGGGTTCAAGTCCAGCTCTGGCTGGGCCACTCAAGGACATTCGGAGACTTGTCCCGAAGCCACTCCTGTATTGTCTTGGCTGTGCTTAGGGTCGTTGTCCTGCTGGAAGGTGAACCTTCACCCCAGTCTGAGGTCCTGAGCACTCTGGAGCAGGTTTTCATCAAGGATCTCTGTACTTTGCTCTGTTCATCTTTCCCTCGATCCTGACTAGTCTCCCAGTCCCTGCCGCTGAAAAACATCCCCATAGCATGATGCTGCCACCAACACCACGCTTCACTTTAGGAATGCTATTGGCCAGGTGATGAGCGGTGCCAGGTTTACTCCAGACATAATGCTCTGAATTCAGGCCAAAGAGTTGAATCTTGGTTTCATCAGACCAGAGAATCTTGTTTCTCATGGTCTGAGTGTCCTTTAGGTGCCTTTTGGCAAACACCAAGCGAGCTGTCATGTGCCTTTTACTGAGGAGTGGCTTTGTCTGGCCACTCTACCATAAAGGCCTGATTGGTGGAGTGCTGCAGAGATGGTTGTCCTTCTGGAAGGTTCTCCCATCTCCACAGAGGAACTCTGGAGCTCTGTCAGAGTGACCATCGGGTTCTTGGTCACCTCTCTGACCAAGGCCCTTCTCCCTTGATTGCTCAGTTTGGCCAGGCAGCCAGCTCTAGGAAGAGTCTTGGTGGTTCCAAACTTCTTCCATTTAAGAATGATGGAGGCCACTGTGTTCTTGGGGACCTTAATGCTGCAGAAATGTTTTGGTACCCTTCCCCAGATCTGTGCCTCGACACAATCCTGTCTCGGAGCTCTACGGACAATTCCTTCAACCACATGGCTTGGTTTTTGCTCTGACCTGCACTGTCAACTGTGGGACCTTATAAGAGCAGACCTTCTAGCCCCTTGGCTGCTGCCATAGAAGTGCCCATCCAAGAAGGCTAAAGGTCATTGGCCACAGATAAAATGACGTCAAATCCCTTTATATGTACAGTAGCTTTGATTGGACTGATCATGTAAACATCATACTTTCACAATCTTAGCGAGCAGTCATCATCATGAATCAATTCGACAATCTACTGACAAATCCTTTTTAATTATTGTCATATGGAGAAATTATGAAGAGAAATTATAGATAAAACGTATCGGTGCTCATCGGCCATAAACATTACACAACAAGTTAGAAATCGCATATTCAACGAGTGGTTTGGAAGGAATCACTGACAGTGGCTGTGTGGCCCCACATCTAGGATTAAGGGGCTCTTTTCCATATTTAAAATTATAACATTTCAACATTGGCCATGCTATCACCGAAGCATGATTTGTGCCGCAGTCAAAACAACTGTTAACTCGGAGGACCGCCGCACCACCTTTCTATTCAAGTCAATCAAATGTATTTATAAAGCCCTTCTTACATCAGCTGATGTCACAAAGTGCTGTACAGAAACCCAGCCAAAAACCCCAAACAACAAGCATTGCAGGTGTAGAAGCACGGTGTAGAAGCACGATTAGCCAAGCACAACAAAGTCCAAAAATGTATTGTATGCAACTTCATAAATTATGTAATATGCCAGGGAGATATGTATACTGTAGCTAAGAAAGTAATACTAAGTGTATGTTGTGTAGTAAAATGTTAGTAGCCCATGTGCCTCACCCTAATAATTTGGTATATTTACCCCTATTAATTTCGCCTACTGTTCTGACTGTTCTACTGTAGCCTAAAACCTGTTTTAGAGAAATGTACTCGTCAAATATTGTAAGAGCTTTCATTGTCTGCTTATATGCCCCCTTTATTCATCCTACGGTTCTATCTTGGTGTACAGGGAGAGCACTGTTAGAACGGTCCATGTTCTGAATTCTGCTGCTGTACATTTCAAAAGTGCTAAACAAATAGTTATATTGACTAACGTCCGTCCTAGCTCGCTTATTGCCTCTTATCGTCCCCTTATGCCATAGTTTGTACATCTCAATTGTCATTAGAAACCACATTTGTTTAAGCATGTCAGCCATATCAGCTATGTTTTTTTAAAGGCAGTAATTGAGGCTGAGCGAACTGTTTCGCTGCCAGACAAGGCTCCACTGATAGCCAAGTGTAGCAGTTGGGCCAGCTTTATGTAGGCCCTAACAGTTTGTGGGCACCATTTGTCACCGTTATAGTGCAATTAATGTATTGTTTAGTGTTGTGTTGTGGCTTTGCTGGCATGCATTCCACCTTTAGTTTTTTTTGGCCCCACCAAGATTTACATGCTAAAATCGGCAGTGCTTATGTATAAGGTATTTCTGTTTTTTGATATATATTTGCTTACATTTTTTTTTGAAAATTAAAAAAATAACGGTTTTCGCTTTGCCATTATGAGGTATTGTGTATAGATTGATGAGTCGCTCAGCGGTCTAAGGCACTGCATCTCAGTGCTAAAGGAGTCACTACAGACCCTGGTTCGATTCTAGGCTGTATCACAACCAGCCGTGATTGGGAGTCCCATAGGGCGGCGCACAATTGGCCCAGCATCGTTCGGGTTTGGCCGGGGTAGGCCGTCATTGTAAATAAGAACTTGTTCTTAACTGACATGCTTAGTTAAATAATGGTTAAAAAAATATATATATATATATATATTGATATTTTTTACTATTAAATCCATTTTAGAATAAGGCTGTAACGTAAAAAAATGTCTGAAAGTCTGAATACTTTCCGAATGTGATCCTATACAAATGTAAGCAAGTTTTGAAATGATTATATTTTAATCAAATATTTTATCTGTTTGGGCTTCCATCGGTCAATTTGCAGTCTACAAATATTTTGTAATTAAGTTCTGGCCCCCTGACCTCCGCTCAAGGCCCGCGGCTGAATCTAGTTGATGATCCCTACTATAGAGTGATCCATGACCTCTGCAACATTACTGAAACTAAAAAACAGCTTGACAGAAATGGGGTCCAGCAAGTAGATGTTACACAATATAGTACATTCTCAGAATGGTTTATCATGATGAAAAAGGGAAGGCCATAATTCAAGCGGAGTTCCAGTCGTCTGATAAACCTATAGCTTACACTGTAACCTAGCAGGCTTGCGTAACGTGTATGAACGCGATACAACGTAGCCTAGAACTAGTTGGGTAATGGGGCTACTCGGGGGAGGAGGCAACACGAAAGAGAAAGGGTTTGAATTCAGAGAAACGAGCCTACCATCGCGCAGGCGGCCACCTGCGTAATAAAACAATCCTTTGTGCAATGATAGAACTGAAACACACAACACAGCCGGAGAAGACTGTGTTTTGCATCTGAGCAAAAAAAACACACAAAAACACAGAGACCAGGCTAATATCCACGATGGGTTTTCATGCCGTTAAACATCAGACAGACATTAATATCCCTAAAAATGTGCTGGTCTGGAATACTAATCAATCCATACCTGCAATCGTTCTGTCGCTGGCTGCCACATTTTAGTAAAATCAAAGGTTTCCGTCTCTACTGAAGCTGGTTATTCTCTGTGTAGTCCAGCTCACATCTGCTCGTTCTCGGCGCTTGCTTCTCCTCTTCTGCAATCTGGAGAAACAGACAGTGAATTCCAATGAAGCGTGAAGCTCCGCCTGCGAGCAGTTCCGAGACTGGTCTGCAGGGGACGGTAGCGGCAGCAGCAAGTAACGACAGGACGAGCCCTATTGCAAGCCAGAGAACACAGAGAACAGAAACAAACTTTCCTGATGGAATTTCGCAAAATAATTCCATTGACTGCATATTAAAGGCTCACATAAAAATATTGCTAGTATTTCAAGCAATTTTGGTCAGAGTTACTCCACAGCTTGGTTTACTAATTGCTGTGTCCTGTTATGGTTTGCCCAAACGGTCATGGTTTTGATGGTTGATGGCGCACTTCTACATTCCAGCCTTCTGGCTCCAGTGAAATGGCTCCATCAGATCTGTCCATGACTCAGTTTATAGGAGCTATCCCCACCAATGGATCCCTACGGAGGCCAAACAGTGCCCGTGACCCTGGAGGTCATGGAAAGGGGAAAGGGGGTAGAGGTCAACGAAAGTCCCCCACTCAGACTGCAGTGTAGGGTGAAACTCATCAATAACCACTGGTTCCTCTCATCTCCACTCAGTCTGTCTGTGTGTGTGTGTGTGTGTGTGTATGTGTGTGTGTCCGTGCGGCTCTGTGTGTTTGTGTGTGTGTGTCCATGCGCACACGTGTGTGTGTGTGGCCCTGGGTGTATTTGTGTGTGTGTGTGTGTGTGTGTGGTTTTTTTTTTAGGCGCGGTGAGTGTTGAGACAACACCACAGCTAGCCTGTATTTACAGATGTTTACTCTGGGAACATCTGGATCAAGCAGGAGGTCACCAAGGCCACACAGGGCTAACAACATATGTATTTCCCACTGCTGGCATGTTGTCTGGAGCAACAAGGCATGGAGAGAGTGTCTATTAGTGGAAACATGTTGCCCATTGTCCTATTGTAGTGGGTGTTGAGTTAATTCTGAAAACTGTCTGGCCAGTGTTGTTGAGGTCATATAGTGTCCGTTGTGTCTTTTGGTGGCTTGATGATAGATAACGCCAGTGCTGACAAAACCTCTGGTTTTTACCTGTTTTTCCTTCAGTTGATAAGATTGAAAAGGTTCTCAGGAGTTGTGAAATGCACAATATTGATATGATATAATTTTGAGTTGGTTTTCAAAGCACTAGTCTAAGTGAGGCGAGGTCTTAGTATTTCACTTAGTCTTGTGCTTTGTCCAAAAGAGTACTTAGTCTTGTGCTTTGTCCAAAAAGAGTACTTAGTCGTGTGCTTTGTCCAAAAAGAGTACTTAGTCTTGTGCTTTGTCCAAAAAGAGTACTTAGTCTTGTGCTTTGTCCAAAAAGAGTACTTAGTCGTGTTGCTTTGTCCAAAAATAATACTTAGTCTTGTGCTTTGTTCAAAAAGAGTACTTAGTCGTGTGCTTTGTCCAAAAATAATACTTAGTCTTGTGCTTGTTCAAAAAGAGTACTTAGTCTTGTGCTTTGTCCAAAAAGAGTACTTAGCCTTGTGCTTTGTCCAAAAAGAGTACTTAGTCTTGTGCTTTGTCCAAAAAGAGTACTTAGCCTTGTGCTTTGTCCAAAAAGAGTACTTAGTCTTGTGCTTCGTTCAAAAATAGTACTTCGTCTTGTGCTTTGTCCAAAAAGAGTACTTAGCCTTGTGCTTTGTCCAAAAAGAGTACTTAGTCTTGTGCTTTGTTCAGAAAGAGTACTTAGTCTTGTGCTTTGTCCAAAAAGAGTACTTAGCCTTGTGCTTTGTCCAAAAAGAGTACTTAGTCTTGTGCTTTGTCCAAAAAGAGTACTTAGTCTTGTGCTTTGTCCAAAAAGAGTACTTAGCCGTGTGCTTTGTCCAAAAAGAGTACTTAGTCTTGTGCTTCGTTCAAAAATAGTACTTCGTCTTGTGCTTTGCCAAAAAGAGTACTTCGTCTTGTGCTTTGTCCAAAAGAGTACTTAGTCTTGTGCTTTTCCAAAAAGAGTACTTAGCCGTGTGCTTTGTCCAAAAAGAGTACTTAGTCTTGTGCTTTGTCCAAAAAGATACTTAGTCTTGTGCTTTGTCCAAAAAGAGTAATTAGCCTTGTGCTTTGTCCAAAAAGAGTACTTAGTCTTGTGCTTCGTTCAAAAATAGTTCTTCGTCTTGTGCTTTGTCCAAAAAGAGTACTTAGTCTTGTGCTTTGTCCAAAAAGAGTACTTAGCCTTTGGCTTTGTCCAAAAATAATACTTAGTCTTGTGCTTTGTTCAAAAAGAGTACTTAGTCTTGTGCTTTGTTCAAAAAGAGTACTTAGTCTTGTGCTTTGTTCAAAAAGAGTACTTAGTCTTGTGCTTTGTCAAAAAAGATACTTGTCTTGTGCTTTGGAGGTTATCCAAATCCAGTTGTCATGTCGTGATAAATCATCTTTGCGAATTCAGTATTATTTTCCCAGTTCAAGGGTATTGAGATCTAATTGCTGAGGTTTTGGTCACAAAACTCAAGAGACGCTGCTGGAGCTGGATTGGACAGGTTCTAAGAAGATATGCAAATTCCATTCCAAGGTTAGCTGTCCATTGGACTCCAGAAGACACACAGAAGAAAGGGAGGCCCAAGACAACATGGAGACAATGAACAGTAGACACTAGTAGAGCTGGAGCACAGCGGAGAAGATGGCCAAAGACTGCAGGAAGTGGCGATCCTTTGTTGCTGCCCAATGCTCGAACCGGCGTGACGGGATGAGTGCGTCAGTGAGCTGAGGTTTTACATATTAAATGCATGTTTAAACACGTGTATTACAGTGACCAAGTCTTGTCATAGTACATTTCCATTGAGTCAACAGAACCCTGTGAGTCAAATGTTTTCCTAGACACAAATAGACCTCTGGTGTCATGATAAGAACAAACACCACGGAACTCACACGAGACACCAGCTGGGTTTGTGTTCACTTAAACCTTTATTGTTACATCATTGAACATAGATAATAATCATGTGGTTCTTCTCTTTTAAAAAAAGGACAATGACCCTAGTTGGCTAAACATCAGTCAAGTGGAGAGCTCACTCGGTGCTCCGAGTGGGCAGAGATTTTACTAAAGAACCAATGGAATGGTCTAAATGTGCCGCCCATCCGACGCCACAAAACCAATGCACCCAGGGGTTGACCCTGAGTGGAACAACACAACCGCACACAAACAGAGAGAGACACCTATACCTGGGACACAGAAGCACATGTTACTGGAGCAGACTCACCAGCTGACCCCCCACCTGTCAATCATCCACACAAGACCCGCCCTCCCCACCTGTCAGTCATCCACACAAGACCCGCCCATTGGCTACTCCGACCACTCCTGCGAAAAACACTGTCCTCATATAGGGAAACCATACAACACTGTGAATACAATTATTTCTCCTTCTTTACTTGTACAGAACTTGTAAATAACAAAAACATGACAACCAATGTTTGTTTTTTTAAAACACTGTTTTAAAGCTTCCCCCATAGTGTTTTTTTTACGTCTGTTCTACTTCTACCACACGTTGTTGCCTGAAGAAGGAGACGATTTTGGCACAAACCTGGTAAAGATACAGTAAATTAATCACAATGTACGGAGGGTTTCAAAATTATGCAGAAACCATCAAATCTACCCATGCATCAAGTAAGGCAACCTACTGCAGATTTTTTATATAGAAAGATATATATATATATCGTACTGCACTATGACAAGTGCACCTATTTCTACCACACCTGTAAGAACTCCTATCAGCAGCCTCTGCTGAATCTACACTTTAAACTGAGCTCATGGGTTGGTGGGGGACGTCAGGAACCGCACCCTCTAGGACCCCAATGGCATCCTGGGTAATGTAGTCACATTCTACTGGAGAGAAGAAGCAACCAACATGGCAATGTCACCCAACACCTACTAAAATAATGCAAGGTACACTCTTATGCTACAGTAGCTTTATGGATGTTCCAACCGTAAAATAGATTAGTATTTTTCTTCCCGCAGAACTATTGTTTTGTCCACATTTATTTTTTCAATGTTTATGTAAAGAAATACTAAATGGTTTGCATTTGTGTGTATTGGTGCACATCCGAACATGTGCAGTTAGTTGTATGTGTGAACAGGTGATGCGTGGTACTGTGTGTGGGTGGGTGTGCTGCCTCTGTGTTTTCTACAAATCTTTTGTTTTGATCAGAGTGACCAGGGGCTTGTCGTCAGGGCTGTAGTCCTCGTAGGTGATGGGTGCGGCGTCGTACATGGCCGGCCGGGACTTCTTCCCAAATCTGAGAGAGGGGACGAAAACACATACATGGAACATCACTTCAGGTAGGACCGCTAGCTACACGCAAGACAGTTCCTAATGTTTCAAGTGTAGAGTTGCTAGGTTGAGAATGAAATACAGGTGGCAGGGGAGTGTAATGTTATAAAGGATATGTTGCATGTTACTAACAGAGTAATACGAATATGGTGTTGTAAGAGAGGTATTATACATCTCCCCACAAATCTACCGGAACGGGCCTTTATCTCGTGAATTTTTCTAGTATTACATTGTTATTGATTATTCTATTGTTGGGTTTTGAGTTTGCAAGAAAGGCATTTCACTGTACTTGTGCATGTGACATTAAAAACTTGAAACTTGAATGGGCCTTTATCTCCAGGTAAACAGTAAATCTATAACAGGAGGTGTTTGTAATGGCTGAATCAAATGAATACATTAAATGTTAACAATGTTGGGGCACTTGTATTCTTATAGTAGGCGAACATTGTGCCGTCTCACCTGGCATGGCGGATGGAGGCGATGGCGTTGCTAAACTCGCTGTCGATGCTGCGGCAGTTGTAAAACTCCTGGTAGGCATGGCGAGATGAGCCCTGGTACTCGATGCGGCTGATGCGGCAGATGCCCACGATGAGGATGATGAGCATGAGGACGAAGGCCACGCACAGGGCACCGATGATGATGTAGAGGGAGTGACGTGGCATGTTGGTCAGGGTGTCCTCGGGGTGGGCCGTCTTCCACTGCAAGTCTGAGAGAGAGACAGACAGACAGATTGTTATGAATAACCTAAGAAAGGCATATACATGTAATCATATATCATAATTAACTCCTTCAAACAGGGGATTCTGGGTAATGTACTTACGTATCTCACAGCTGGCCCCTATCCAGCCTGGGGGGCAGTGGCAGGTGTAGGCATTTGATTGGTCGATGCAGGTTCCACCGTGATGACAGGGGTTGCTCTCACACTCGTTGACATCAACCTCACAGTCCTCCCCTGAGAGAACCGATAGTGTGGGGGGAGGGTTATGTTTAACTGGAACAGCAGGTACAGGTATATTTTCAAAGTGATCAGAGGGGGTTTACTCCCTAGTCAGAACAGCCTACTCCCACCTGTGTCACCATGGCCCATTATGATAGACTGGGTGACACTGGGTGACAGACGTGTATTCACACACACACACACACACACACACGCACGCACGCATGCACACACACATACAGTGCAGAGTTGAAATCCTCACCCAGGTAACCAGGTGGGCAGACACAGGTGGCATTGAGGCCCACACTATCACAGCGTCCTCCGTTCTGACAGTGAGCCTTCAGACAAGGATCCCTGTAGATCTCACAGTGTCTGCCTGCACAGGGACACACACATATGACCCATTAATGACGCACACACAGTACTCTCTATAGACCTGGGTTCAAATACCATTCGAAATATTTCAAACACTTTAAGCGTTAGCTTTAGCCTGTCTGGAGTGCCAGGGGGGCTGTGTTTGTACTTTTGGGACTTTTCTATTGGTTCCATTGCAACAGACAAGCTCAATCAAGCACAGCATAAGTATCTGACATGATTACAAATAGTATTTGAATCCAGGTCTGCTCTACATATAACAGTTTACACCAACTCAGCACACTATCTCGCAATCTACTACAAAAACACACTGTAGACAACACACAATCACTTATATGAATACATTTGTAATACAGGTTGTAAAAACTCATTGAATTATCATACATATTGCAGTATCAGCATCATCACACAAGCCCACCCCAGGATAACATACTTAAAACTGTCCCCGTTGAGTTGTCAGTCACACATACACACACACACACCTACCTTCATACTGGGGAGTGCAGACACATTCGTAAGCGTTGATGAGGTCTCTGCAGGTAGCGTAGTTCTGGCAGGGGGCTGACAGACACTCGTTGTATTCCTCCTCACAGTACAGACCATGGTACCCTGGGAGAGACACACACACACACACACACTGTCTTTGATCATAATATTAGATGACGGTTCAAGTAATGATTACGTTTAGATATCACTACCGAGAAGATCACGGTGAAACATTCCTCAGCACATCATATTTTTTAAGATATGTTTTTAAAGGGTGAGATAAAAGTGGTTCAATGTGCCTTTATTTCTATATACAGATTATCACTTAGACGGAACAAGTCAATGCATTTGTTTCTCTACATGACTATGGCAAAACCTTGTGGATGTTACATCCACAGACATCCTATTAAATCAATTCTAGGTGTAATTCTATGGTTACATCGATACAGGCATGATTCAGCCGTGACTGTTGGTGGTCTATTAAATGCAGTACACTCCAGTTGCCACTGGGTGGCAGGTTTGCACTGGGACTGAGAACAGTAGGTTTTGGTGTTTTTCCCCATAAAAGAGAAGCAGTATGAGCCCAAGGTCAGAACACAGTGATTGACAGAATCTCAGAGTTGACATAGGACATTGTGTTCTTTCTTCAGAGCTTACAAGCAGAAGCTACCGTACTGAGTATAGACATGTCTGTATGTGTAATGCGTGTGTGAGTGTGTATTGGGCTGTGTGTGTGTCTGGCTGTCTGCTTGTGTGTGCATGTGTTTGTCGTTTACCATGAGAGGAAACATTTACATACAAAGTAAGCCTTGATAAATCCCAGAGGTTCTCATAAAAAGTCAGTGAAATGTCAAGTGCCTTTCCCAGACTCCCAGACCCATTTCCTCTGGCTAGTCTCTCTCCTCTGTCTGATATGGATACAGGGAGCCTGGGATCCACTACTAGAGATATATGAGCTCCTTCACAGCCTCCTCTCCTTGTAGAGGACACAGACACCAGCTGGCATATTGATGAACAGGAGAAAAGGTCAATTATTTCCATAAGCGAGTCTGATGTGTGTGTCTGTCTGTCTGTGTTTGTATGTGTGTGTGTGTGTGTGTTTGTATGTGTGTGTGTTTTGGTTGCTTGTGTGTGTGCCTTCTTGCATGTGTGTGTGTGCATGAACATACGCATGTCTATGTGTGTGTGGAGTCTGGGTGTGGAGAGTTAAGCGTCTGGAATGCTGATTGCAAATCACCAATCACATCATTCCCATTAGATGGTGGCTGTAAGAATGGAAATGTGTGATTGGACGACATCATCTGCCCAACTTGTGTAGTCAGACAACGGTTGCAGACAGACAATGGTCTGGAAGGAAGTGGAAAGCAACTGTTTCACCTAATAAAAAGAGATCCTAATAAAAATKTATCGCCATGGCAACCAGATGACAGAGGAGGGGGAGAGGGAAATGAGGTGAGGGAAGAGAGACAAAGAGAGCGGGACAGAAAGCCAAAGAGAGAAAGAGATGAGCAATGGAGAATAACAGAGAATATGTTAGAGTGAAAGGTGAAAAGAGATATTATATTATGTGTGAAGATACTGTCAGTATATACATGGGAAGGAACATACTGTACCAATGCAAGGTCAGAGGTTGTTTCTGTGAGAGAACAAATAACATAATGCAATGTTATGAGACAAGAATATACTAATGAGAGTAGGAACACAGTGAGAAGTATCTGGCTACAGAGGACAATAGAGTGGATAGTGTGATCCCCAAAGGAACGATTTTAAGTGAAGTGATCTAAAAGGTGGAATTAGTTCATTTCGGTAAAAAAATAAAAAACGTCCATTACTAATTTAGAGTTTATCTCACTCCGCGCTCAACCTAAGATTGCAAATTAAATCAAAATTAAAACTGAAAGACGGAAAGATACATAAAGGGAGCTCTAGGACAGACTGTGTTGATGGTTCTACTGATAGGGTCCTGCAGTCACACCCAGACCAGGGTTCAAATACTGTTTTTAAATCTTTCCAATATTACTACCACTTGTTTTAGCCTGCCAAATGGGCAGGGTTTGCAATTTTGCAACTATTCTATTGGTTCCCTTGTACCAGGCAAGCTCAATCAAGCCCAGCTAAAGTAATTGAAATTATTTCAAATACTATTTGAACCCAGGTCTGGTTACAACGCTGAATAAGGGATAATGATTTGTCATCATTCCACACCATTAAACTGAGCATGGAGCCATAAAAACCAGTGGCATGATCAATGAGCCTGTAATGACACGTCAGTCATGCGTTACCCACTGTGTGTCGTAATCAATGATATCACTGGGGTGGGGAATGGGTTGTGGAACGATGAGTAGTAACAATGCTAATTTATGATGTTGCACAGTACATTCGGAAAGTATTCAGACCCCTTCACTTTTTACACATTTTGTTACTTTACAGCCTTATTCTAAAATGGATTTGTCACGCATACTCCCGCTCCCTCCCTCCAGCCCTCGATGTCGCCGGTCTACTAACCACCGGCCCTGGCAACAATCATTACGCACACCTGGTCATCATTATCTCCTTGATTACTCCCCCTTTATTTAGCCCTCAGTAGACAGCAGTCACTAGATAGTATTGTTTTCTCTCACGTTCTGTACGCTTCTCATTTTCTGTTCATCAGCATTGTTTCATTATTAAACTCACCTTCTGCACCTGCTTCCTGACTCTCGGCGTATTTAGTTACAGAATACTACCTCGCAACATGGAAGCAGCAGAGGATAAAACCATCTTCCAGACGATCAAGGAACAGGGTCATCTACTCCACCAACACCCCGAACCAGCTGACGCAACTGGGTATGGCCATGGAGGAAGACCTATGCGTTATCTACCGCCTCGACACACCCAGTGAGGCTCTCAATACCCCTATCAGAAGGCCTCCTACCGCGGGTGGTCACAGTGAGCCAGTCCCCCAGCCTACTCAGCTGTCCGCCCAGGTCAGCGATGCCCTACTGTCCCTTCCGGAAAAGTATGACGGTACTCCGTCGAAATGCCGTGGCTTCCTAATCCAYTGCTCCCTCTATTTCGCCTATCAGATGGGAGCAACCACGATCGAGAGATCCAAGGTTGCCACGGTCATTTCCCTGCTGACAGGGTGGGCGTTGGAGTGGGCTACAGCCGTCTGGGAGAGAGGAGAGGAGGAGCTGGGTTCCTATGAGAGGTTCATGGCTCTCTTCAGGGCGGTCTTCGACCATCCTCCAGAGGGCAGAGAGGGAGGTGAGTGACTTCTCCAACTCCAGCAGGGTGCCCAGATTGCTGCGAAGTACACCTTCATCTTTCGGACTGTGGCAGCCTCCAGCGGATGGAATGAGCCGGTGCTCCACACTCTATTCTGGAGAGGACTGCGTGAAGAGGTCCAGACGGAGTTGGCTTGTCAGGGTGGCAATCTTCGGGAGCGCCGGTGCCCACCTCGCACTCGCCTCCCTCCTTTGGCTGTCCTGAGGCAGAGCCTGAACCCATGGAGGTAGGGGCCATACACCTCTCTGTGGCAGAGCGGCGTCACCGGAGACACCTGGGGCTCTGTCCCTATTGCCGCCAGGATGGGAACCAGCTTCAGTGGTGTCCGGTGCATCCGAACCCGAGGTCCACTAGAGCAGAGGGGCGGCCCCGTGATCTTCCATCTCCCAGGGTAGGCATGAGTATTCCATCATCATAATTTGGTTCCCATTTCACTGGCTGGCTGTCCCTCAGGTGTTGTCTCTACAGCTCTAGTGGACTCTGGTGCCGCAGGGAACTTCATCAACCAGGCCCTTGCCTCCTCCCGGACCTCCCGGACCATAACTGTGTACCCGCTCTCCTCTCCTTTTCCGGTTCAAGCCCTGGATACGTGACCATTGGGATCCGACACAATTACGCACATCACAGCACCACTCACCCTCACCCGAGGATGACTTTGTGTACAGGTGGGGGGATGATGAGGAAGGCCGGGGTTAGGGCAAAGGTAGGGCAAGGCCGTGGGACCCCTGGTGCATGGGTCCCACGGCCTTGCCCTACCTTTGCCCTAACCCCGGCCTTCCTCATCATCACCCCACCTGTACACAAAGTCATCCTCGGCCTCCCATGACTCCAACGTCATAACCCCACCATCTCCTGGTCGAGGATAAGAATCACTGCCTGGGGACCAGGATGCCAGAGGACATGCAATCCCGTACCCTGTGGTTCCACGTCGGTGGAGGGTCCTGTGAGTGCCCTCCAGCCCATCAATCTGTTCTCCCGTATCGTTAGCCCCGTGTTTTAGGACGTAGATGTGGACATCCGCCAGGCTCTGGAGAGGGAACCCGCTCCGGCTACCTGCCCTCCAGAACACATCTACGTCCCCACGGGGGTAAGAGGATCGGCTGTTGACCTGGGCACACATCCCTCTCCACTGGACACCCAGGTATCATCCGCACCATCCATTTCCTCTCCGACAAGTACCGGTGGCCCACCTTGGCGCAGGATGTCGCCCAATATGTCAACTCTTGCTCTGTATGTGGCCAATCCAAATCTCCCCGGGACGCTCCAGCAGGGAAACCACTTCCCCTTCCCGTGCCTCAGCGGCCTTGGTCACATCTGTCCATAGACTTTGTAACTGATCTCCCCCTTTCTGATGGTTTTACCACTATTATGGTTGTTGTTGACAGATTCTCTAAATCCTGCCATTTTATCCCTCTCTCTGGTTTACCTACCGCTCTCTGTCCGTAGACTTCGGAACTGATCTCCCCCTTTCTGATGGTTTTACCACTTATTATGGTTGTTGACAGATTCTCTAAATCCTTACGTTTTATGTCTCTCTCTGGTCTGCCTACCACTCTCCAGTTCGCGGAGACACTATTCCAGAAGGTCTTTCGGCACTACGGTCTTCCGGAGGACATCGTTTCCAACCGTGGTCGCCAATTCACGTCGCGGGTATGGAAAACCTTTATGGAGAAGCTGGGGGCACGGTCAGCCTGACATCCGCGAACCGGCCTCAGTCCAACGGGCAGGTGGAGAGGAACAACCAGGAGCTGGAGAGGTTCCTAATGAGTTACTGCCAGGACTGGCAGGGGGAGTAGGTCCGGTTCCTTCCCTGGGAGGAGTACGCCCAGAACTCACTTCGGCACTCCTCCACCGGGCTGACGTGCGTCCTGGGATACCATCCGGCCCTGGCTTCATGGACTCCGAGCCAGACCGAGGCCCCTGCAGTGGATGAGTGTTTCCGTCATCAGAAGGATCAGGCGGACCGCCACCGCAGTGAGGCGGATGTTCCATCCTGGTGATCGCATCTGGCTCTCCACTAGGAATCTCCCGKTCCGCGTGCCCTGCCAGAAGCTGAGTCCCCGGTTTGTGGGGCCCATCAAGGTCCTCCGGAGGGTCTATGAGGTAACTTATCGTCAACAACTCCCCTCCAACTACCGGATCTCACCATCCTTTCATGTCTCCCTCCTCAGMCCAGTGGTTCCTGGTCCCCTGGCAGATGCCGTCCCCCAAGACACCCCCCTGGCCTCCCTTGGACATCGAGTGGAACCCTACCTATGCCATTTGGTCCCTCCTGGATTTTTTACATCGTGGGGGTTGGCTACAATACCTGGTGGACTAGGAGGGGTACGGTCCTGAGGAGAGCTCTTGGGTCCCAGGAGCAGACATCCTGGACCCCAACATCATCCGGAATTACCATCTCTCTCCGCCGTCCGGACTGGCCCGCTCCTTGCCCTCGGGGCAGTCCTCCTGGGCGTTGTCCTGCACGTGGGGGGGGGGACCCTCAGTAGGCCCTGGCAACAATCCTTACACACAACTGGTTATCATTATCTCCTTTTTACTCCCCCTTTATTTAGCCCTCAGTAGACAGCAGTCACTTGATAGTATTGTTTTCTCTCACGTTCTGTACGCTTGTCATGTTCTGTTCAACTGAATCGTTTCATTTTTAAACTCACCTTCTGCACTTGTTTCCTGACTCCCGATGTATTTCGTTACAGAATTCAATAAAAAAAATTCCCCTCATCAATCTACACACAAAACCCCATAATGACAAAACAGTTTTTTTGCAAATGTATTAAAAATAAAAAATCTGTAATACCTTACTTATAAGTATTCAGACCCTTTGCTATGAGACTCGAAATTGAGCTCATGTGCATCCTGTTTCCATTGATCATTCTTGAGATGTTTCTACAACTTGATTGGAGTCCATCTGTAGTAAATTCAATTGATTGGACATGATTTGGAAAGGCACACACCTGTCTGTATAAGGTCACACAGTTGACTGTGCATGTCAGAGCAAAAACCAAGCCATGAGGTCTAAGGAATTGTCCGTAGAGCTCCGAGACAGGATTGTGTCAAGGCACAGATCTGGGGAAGGGTACCAAAACATTTCTGCAGAATTGAAGGTCCACAAGAACAACTTGGCCTTCATCATTCTTAAATAGAAGAAGTTTGGAACCACCAAGACTCTTCCTAGAACTGGTCACCAAGCCAAACTGAGCAATCGGGGAAGAAGGGCCTTGGTCAGGGAGGTGACCAAGAACCCGATGGTCACTCTGACAAAGCTCCAGAGTTCCTCTGTGGCGATTTGAGAAATTTCCAGAAGGACAACCATCTCTGCAGCACTCCACCAATCAGGCCTTTATGGTGAATGGCCAGATGGAAGCCACTCCTCAGTAAAAGGCACATAACAGCCTGCTTGGAGTTTGCCAAAAAAACACAGAAAGGACTCTCAGACCATGAGAAACAAGATTCTCTGGTCTTTTGAAACCAAGATTGAACTCTTTGGCCTTAATGCCAAGCATCACACCTGGAMGAATCCTGGCACCATACCTACGGTGAATTATGGTGGTGGCAGCATTATGCTGTGGGGATGTTTTTCAGTGGCAGGGACAGGGAGACTAGTCAGGATCGAGGCAAAGATGAACGGAGAAAAGTACAGAGAGATCCTTGATGAAAACCTGCTCCAGAGTGCTCAAGACTTCGGACTGGGGCGAAGGTTTGCCTTCCAACAGGACAACAACCCTAAGCACATAGCCAAGACAATGCATGAGTGGCTTCGGGACAAGTCTCTGAATGTCCTTGAGTGGCCCAGCCAGAGCCCGGACTTGAACCCGATCAAACATCTCTGAAGAGACCTGAGAAATAGCTGTACAGCAACACTCCCCATCCAACCTGACAAAGCTCGAGAGGATCTGCAGAGAATAATTGGAGAAACTCCCCAAATACAGGTGTGCCAAGCTTGTAGCGTCATATCCAAGAAGACTTGAGGCTGCTAAAGGTGCTTCAACATGTGAGATTAAAATGTAAGATTTCTGTTTAAAAAAACAAAAACAATTATAAATAATAAAAACCTGTTTTTGCTTTGTCATTATGGGGTATTGTGTGTAGATTGATATAATTTTTTTTGGGGGGGGGAATAAGGCTGTAATGTAACAAAATGTGAAAAAAGTGAAGGGGTCTGAATACTTTCCGAATGCACTGTATATTATATGTGTCAGGTTTACTGTGATATCTGATTTATTGTGGGAGAATCAATCTGTTAGATAGTCTTAGAGCTTATCTATAGTGTGGATAATGGAAGGTTGATCAGATAGAGAGTACCCACCATTTAAACAGGCACTGTTATTTAATGGCTCACCTGGGACACACAGACACCTGTAGCTGGTGCCCACACTGCGGCAGATCCCATGGGCACATGGGTTGAGGGCACAGAAGTCCACCAGCTGGGCACAGGTTGGGCCGGTGAAGCCGGCAGCACAGCTGCAGCCAAAGTCCAGGCCGGGACCCTGAGGGAAYCAGCTCCCGTTGTTGTGGCAGGGGCTGGAGGCACATGGGTCCACCCTCTGTTCACACATACTGCCCTGATACCCTGAGAAAGATGAAGGGAGTACAAGAGAGTGAGAGAGAGGAGAGAGAAAGAGAGAGTGAAACAAAGAGAAAGACAAAGATAGGGAGAGAGAATGACAGAGAGCACAAAGAGAGAGGAAGAAGAAAGAAAATGAGAAGAGAGAGAGAGAGAGAGAGAGAGAGAGAGAGAGAGAGAGAGAGAGAGAGAGAGAGAGAGAGAGAGAGAGAGAGAGAGAGAGAGAGAGAGAGAGAGAGAAGAGAGAGAGAGCGAGAAGAGGCAAGCGAGAGACAGTGAGAGAGAGAGCGAGACAGGGGTGGGAGCATCTGGTCTGGTGGCAGGAATGCTGTGGGTTCTGGGTTTGAAGAACCGCATTGTGGTGTTGAGTGGGTCTGTGGACTCACTGGATGTAGCCTACAGCGTCTGTTTTGTCTACACACACACACACACACAAACCCATGCCCCGTCCCCCATCCACCGCCCACACAACAACACATTCAAACAAACAGGCACTGTATTTAACCAATCCAGAAAGCCCATACTTGAAGACATGCTCCAGCACATTTTTTTAAACCTCCTGCTTTGGGCTGGATGTGTCAATGTTAGTTCATACATGCATAATCTGATGAGAAAGAAAGAAAGAAAGAAAGAAAGAAAGAAAGAAAGAAAGAAGACCCACACAGAACCCACTGACTCCAGTAGATTATTCCTCCCTCTCTGCAGTGACAGTGAAATAATACATGTCCATCAATCTGGGTGATATAGAGTCCTCCATGCATCTGGATACATGAATCAGCAGACCCTGAAAGCATCTCTTCATTAGCCCGATGAAATACACACACTGACACAATCAACATGCTCCCAGATTATATTGACTGTGTAACACGCACACACACAGGCCAACACACACCCATAGGCTGACACAAACACACTCACATAGGCATGCACATGCTCACACACGCACAGTCCTATCACAATAAACTACAGTCTCCTCTCTGCGCTACCATGGCAACAATCCTGATAAAAACAGCTTGTGATGGAACCATTCTCCTGAGGAAGGAGGGAGGACAGAGGGTCAAGGTGGAGAGAGGTGAGGAGGGTAGAGGCAAGGGTGGCACCTTGATAGTGGCAGAGAAGAGATGGAGGCAGCGATTGCAGAAGGTGTGACAATTGAGGGTGACCCAATTTATCAGTATTTCTCATAAGAGCAACAGGATGTAGGAGGCTAGTGGGAGTGGAGCAGCCAGGTCACACCAGATAGGCTGTAATATTAGATGTTTTTCCAGGTCTCCAGGACGTCGGGAGATGCCTTCCATACCAGTCACTAGGGGCAACGTGAGTGCCTATTACCATCSAGCAGGCTCACGGCTTGCTAGGAAGTTATGGGTGGGGATAGAGGAAGGTCTTAAAGGTCCTGAACAAAAAGATCCCATGTCTGTCACGTTCGTTGAAATGAGCGGACCAAGGCGCAGCGTGCATAGAGTTCCACATGTTTATTTAAATGAAACTCACCAACAGAAACAATAAACAGCAAACAGCAAACGAGACGTAACGACTGGAGTGCTCACAGGCACTACACAAAAACAAGATCCCACAAACTAAAGGTGGAAAAAAGGCTGTCTAAGTATGATCCCCAATCAGAGACAACGATAGACAGCTGCCTCTGATTGGGAACCATACCCGGCCAACAAAGAAATAGAAAAACTAGAATGCCCACCCAAATCACACCCCAACCTAACCATATAGAGAAATAAAAAGGCTCTCTAAGGTCAGGGCGTGACAATGTCAAATAGCCTTTTATTACCCATAATATTTTGGGGGMGATAGAAGTGCTACAAATTTGAGGAAAATGACTTGTTACCATTGGTGTATAAAATGAGAGTTAGGGTCACCCTATTCCCTTAATAATAATGAAGTGTTTGACATGAGGGAGGGGACCAGTAACTTTATGATCAAATTATCAAAATGTATCAATGTAGAAGCAACATTCAGTTGTCAAACTTTGGCCATCATACTTTGATTTGGTTCCATCCAAATGTCATGATTTTGAGTGTTTTGCTCTTCAGCTAAAATGATTGCGGGTTCAATCCCATTGCTAGGCACACATTGTTATTTTTTTCTGTTTTAACCCTATCCCCAACCTCAACCCCCCCCCCCCCCGGACAAATGTTGGATCCTGAAGTGTGGCCGTGAGATCTTGTTGGGTGGAGACATGTGCACACACACACATAGACACACAACCGCACATAATCTCAGATGTTGTAGAAAAGGAGACATGACAAGAGGTAAAGACAAGAGAGAGGTCAAGGTGCCAAAAAGGAGAATGTGAAGAAGATAGGAGGGAGGAAAATCGCAGCTCTATTCCTTTATCTCTGTAGAAAGCTAAGCCTGCACTGCACTCTGTGACCAAACAGTTTTGACACCCTGCTGTGTGTGTGTGCGTTTGCCTTGGGCAGTGTTGTCAGGGAGACTGGCTGGGTGTCTGAGCATCAGACCCCATCTCTCTCTCTCTCTCTCATTTTCTTTCCTTCTTCCTCTTTCTTTCTGCTCTCTGTCATTCTCTCTCACTATCTTTGTCTTTSTCTTTCTCTTTGTCTCTCTCTCTCTCTCTCTCTATCTCTCTGATCATGCTGACAACTCATGCTGTCAAATGATCAAGCTCATAATTCACTATGACACAGGGGGTAGGGGTCAGCAGGCATGGTAAAGACACGCACGCCTGTGAGTGCATGCATTTGCACACATGCACGCACGCCCATGCACCCCCACATGCACCGACCCCCCYCCACCACCACACGCACTTTTGCAGAGCTGCTGTACCACTTCTACTTGCCAATACTGTAGAGCGAGTTAGGAGTCTAAATATAGCACCCCCACCCCTCCTGTTCCCCACTGGAGACAGTTCCAGTCCCAGAGCTGAGAGAGAGAGAGACCTCAGAGGACAGAAACAGAGCTAGGAGGACTGCTGGGAACGACCTCTAGAGGCTCTGGCTGTGTCTGAAATTGTACCCATATTCCGTCAAGAAAATCGCTCAAGATTGACTTTGAAATTTGACGTCTGTTCATGTCCTGAGGACATCAGACTTTAACCCGTAAATTAATGATTCGTAATGAATGCCTAAGCGTAATGTTTTAACCCTATCCCAACCCTTATTTTCTAAATTTGACATTGGGTGAAACGTGGATTAAAGTCTGAATCTGAAGTCAAATTGGTAAAACCTGGGAGATCTTATTGATTTCCTATTAAGTGCACTACTTTTGACCAGGGCTCGTAGGCAGTATGTCATCTGACATGAGTGGTCATGAATGGACATGACACCTAATAACCGGACTTGTGTCATGTTTATGATACTGCTGTGGTAATACTATTCACCTGCTCATAGACATAGGAAAAACTGCAGCTATTTGCCTTCAGCAGTGCCATTTGGTGATCATAAGCCGTGATTTCCTCTGCTATTGTTGTCATCTGCTGTCATCCATCACTTTGTTTTATGTACAGCGTGATAACTTCCGCCGAGAGGATCTGTGCTAAATAAACTTGGTCTGATTTATGTGTGTGGGTAGGCAGTTATACAACACTGGGAACAGCTGACAGAAATAGGTTTCTCTGTGTGTGTGTGTGTGTGTGTGTGTGTGTGTGTGTGTGTGTGTGTGTGTGTGTGTGTGGGTGTGGTGTTGTGTGTGTTGTGTGTGTGTGTGGTGTGTGTGTGTGTGGTGTGTGTTGCGTGCGTGTGTGTGTATGCGCTTGTTGTGCGTGCGTGCGTCGCGTGCGGCGTGCGTGGCATGGGGTGCCTGTGCAACATTGGAGAATACTTAAAAAAAAGAAACCAAATTCCTATGAAAGCTTTTCACTCATGTGTCTCCAGTGATAGTTAAAAGAGAGGAGCTAGAGTAAATATACTTGTCACTTCTTCTCCAAATAAAGAAGAGAGACCGTCTAGTCCCAAAGGAAAGGTAAAAAGGTCAAGAAACAACAGTACAAGAGAGTGTGTTTCCTCATGGAAGACACTGCTTTTGCTGTGTGTTAAAACAAAGAGATGCCATACAACACAACTTCTCTGTACATAGCACTAAGGGGGTATGCTACAAAGCAGGATAAATGAGTTCGCCAGCTAACTTTGATAAGCAACCAGAAAAACATTGATTTTATAAAAATAAAAAAGCTAAACCTAGATATGTCTATTCGTTTTGTTAAATCAATTAGACCATCCCATTTCAAGCTTATCATTCTACAAAATAAAAATTATATCAGAATATTTTGAAAAGTTAACTGGCTATCTGTGAGGACAGACGCTGGAGACGAGAAACAAGTACAGGGAGAATATTTTATAATAACAGACATGAAACAAACACGGACAGCATCTGGACAGAGAAAACAAAGAAATTAATGCTGACACGGGGATCAAACTGAGGAATAGACAGATATAGAGGAGCAATCAAATAAAGTAATGTAGTCCAGGTGAGTCCAATGAAGCGCTGAGATCGGGAGCCCGAAGAGCCAGTTGAGGCGTGGGAGCCCGACGAGCCAGGTAGAGCGCTGGGAGCCCGACGAGCCAGGTGAGCATGGAGACCTGATGAGCTGGCTGACAGTATCCAACGCACACTGAGCCACCTAAGGCATGGAAGCCTGAAACACCCCCCTGAGGCATCCCGGTTCATTCGGCAGCTGCACCCGGACGCGACGTCACACCACCAAACAAACAAAAAATCTCCCGATGCTCACGTATTGGTGTCAGCGTTCTGTGAGGACAGACACTGGGAGACGAAAAGCAAGTACAGGGAGTGAATATATTATAAATAACAGGTATGAAACTGCACGCCCTGACCTAGAGAGCTTTCATTCTCATGTTGTTAGGTCGGGGTGTGATTAAGGGTGGGTTATCTAGGTGAATTATTTCTATGTTGGCCTAGTATGGTCCCCATAAGAGGCAGCTGTTTATCGTTGTCTCTGATGGGGATCATATTAGGTAGCCATTTTCCCATTGCGCTTGTGGGATCTTGTCTATGTATAGTTGCCTGTGAGCAGTATTCTAGCTCACGTTTCGTTGGTTCGTTTTGTGTGTTTTGTTCTTTGAAGTTTTCTATTCCATAATAAAGGATGAAACATACACGCTGCATCTTGGTCTACTCCTTATGACGAACATGGACAGAAACAAAACACGACAGCGTCTGGACAGGGAAAGACATAACGACATTAACGCTGACATGGGGATCTAACTTGAGGAATAGACAGATATAGAGGAGGCAATCAATAAAGAGTTAGTCCAGGTGAGTCCAAATGAAGCGCTGAGGATCGGAGCCCGACAGAGCCAGTTGAGGCGTGGGACCCCGACAGCCAGGTGAGGCTGGGGAGGCCCGACGAGCCAGGTGAGGCATGGGAGCCCTGATGAGCTGGCTGACAGTATCCCACGCACACCTGAGCCACACTAGGCAGGAAGCCTGACAAGCCAGCTGAGGCATCCCCGGTTCCTTCGGCAGCTGCACCCGGACGCGAACGTCACCAACCAAAACAAACAAAAATCTCCCTGATGCTCACGTATTGGTGTCAGCGTTCTGTGAGGGACAGACACTGGGAGACGAAAAAGCAAGTACAGGGAGTGAATATTTATAAATAACAGGTATGAACTGTCACGCCCTGACCATAGAGAGCTTTCATTCTTGTTGGTTAGGTCGGGGTGTGATTAAGGGTGGGTTATCTAGGTGAATTATATTTCTATGTTGGCCTAGTATGTTCCCATCGAGGCAGCTGTGTATCGTTGTCTCTGATTGGGATCATATTTAGGTACCATTTTCACATTGCGCCTTTGTGGGAATTTGTCTATGTATAGTTGCCTGTGGAGCATATCTAGCTTCACGTTTCGTTGGTTCGTTTTGTTGTTTTGTTCTTTGAAGTTTCTATTCCATAATAAAGGATGGAAACTACCACGCTGCATCTTGGTCTACTCCTTATGAACATGACAGAAACAAACAACGGACAACGCGTCTGGACAGGGGAAACATAACGACATTAACGCTGACATGGGGATCTAACTGAGGAATAGACAGATATAGAGGAGGCAATCAATAAAGTGATGGATTCCAGGTGAGTCCAATGAAGCGCTGATGCGCGTAATGATGGTGACAGGTGTACGTAATGATGGGCATCCTGGCTCCCTCGAGCGGGGAGTGGGAGCAGGCGTGACACTAACTCCATAATCCTGCTTTGTAGAATACAACTATGATATACAGTACCAGTTTATAAAGTTTTAGAATAATAGTGAAGACATCAAAACTATGAAATAACACATATGAAATCATGTAGTAACAGAAAAAGTGCTAAACATATCAAAATATATTTTATATTTGAGATTCATCAAAGTAGCCACCCTTTGCCTTGATGACAGCTTTGCACACTCTTGGCATTCTCTCAACCAGCTTCATGAGGTAGTCACCTGGAATGCATTTCAATTAACAGGTGTGCCTTGTTAAATGTTAATTTGTGGAATTGCTTTCCTTCTTAATGTGTTTGAGCCAATCAGTTGTGTTGTGACAAGGTAGGGGTGGTATACAGAAGATAGCCCTATTAGGTAAAAGACCAAGTCCATATTATGACAAGAACAGCTCAAATAAGCAAAGAGAAATGACAGTCCATCATTACTTTAAGACATGAAGGTCAGTAAATCCGTAAAATTTCAAGAACTTTTAAAGTTTCTTCAAGTGCAGTCGCAAAACCTTTAAGTGCTATGATGAAACTGGCTCTCATAGGGACTGCCACAGGAAAGGAAGACCCAGAGTTACTTCTGCTGCAGAGGATAAGTTCATTAGAGTTACCAGCCTCAGAAAATGCAGCCCAAATAAATGTTTCACAGAGTTCAAGTAACAGACACATCTCAACATCAACTGTTTAGAGGATACAGTGTGAATCAGGCCTCCATGGTCGAATTGCTGCAAAGAAACCCTTACTAAAGGACAGCAATAAGAAGAAGAGACTTGCTTGGGCCAAGAAACATGAGCAATGGACATTAGACCGGTGGAAATCTGTCCTTCYGTCTGATGAGTCCAAATTTGAGATTTTTGGTTCCAATAGCCATGTCTTTGTGAGACGCAGAGTAGGTGAACGGATGATCTCTGCATGTGTAGTTCCCACCGTGAAGCATGGAGGAGGAGGTGTGATGGTGTGTGGGTGCTTTGCTGGTGACACTGTTGGTGATATATTTAATTCAAGGCACACTTGGTTTGCACTTAGTGGGAATATAATTTGTTTTTCAACAGGACAATGACCCAACACACCTCCAGGCTTTGTAAGGGCTATTTGACCAAAAGGAGAGTGATGGAGTGCTACATCAGATGATCTGGCCTCCACAATCACCTGACCTCAACCCAATTGAGATGGTTTGGGATGAGTTGGACCGCAGAGTGAAGGAAAAGCAGCCAACACGTGCTCAGCATATGTGGGAACTCCTTCAAGACTGTTGGAAAAACATTCCAGGTGAAGCTGGTTGAGAGAATGCCAAGAGTGTGCAAAGCTGTCATCAAGTCAAAGGGTGGCTACTTTGAAGAATAAACAAATACAAATATATTTTATAACACTTTTTTGGTTACTACATGAATCCATATGTGTTATTTCTTGGTTTTGATGTCTTCACTATTGTTCTACAATGTAGAAAATATCAAAAATAAAGAAAAKCCCTTGAATGAGTAGGTGTGTCCAAACTTTAGACTGGTACTGTACTTTTGCCCTCACATTCACCTGCAAGAAAACAACAACATCCGTGAACCCTAACACATTCTTTACGTCTCTCCTGCTCAGTCTCTCACGACTGGATGGGAATCAGGTGGACAGGAGTCTGCGGCTTGGAGTCTACAGCTTGGAGTCTGCAGTTTGGAGCTGTCTGCTCCCACTCCCAGTGTGTTGTGTATAAACAGAGGTAGAGGTGAGAGGTGCCTCCTCACCACCCTCCACTGGCTGATTGTGTTGACCTGCAGTCACATGCTCACTGGAGAATGTGATTGGCTAATTGCCTTGAAATCCAGTAGAACGGCAGGATTACCTAACGAGCCTGTTAAAGATTTTGAGGCGCTCTCTCTCACACACACACACACACACACACACACACACAAACACGCACACACACAACTCCTTGTCGTACTAATTAAAAAGTGCTGTAGCAGTTTCCGCCCCCATTGTTGCACCATAACCACAATCTCTCTGCGAAAACAACCAAAGGAAAAAAACTGCTGTGGACGGATAAAAAATTCTGGTCGGCATTGGCGCTAGTCCAACAGTGTAAGATTAATAATTTAATCCGAGTTGCGTTGCTAGCAGGACTGTGAATCAGAACTCAGTGACCGCAGGGAATTGTACCTGCAATGTACCATATTTTCTGGATCAGGTTGTACATTTCTACCTCTATTGTTGTGTTGATCTGTTCAAAGAGGATTGTTCCAGGATGGTTTTCCATGGGAGTGTCTGTGTGTGTGTGTGTATGTGTGTGTGTGTGTATGTGTGTGTGTGTATACATAAAAAGCATGGATTGGCATGCCCTTATTTAGGAGTGCTGTGTTTGGCAGAATTTAGTTTTAGCGGATGTAGATTTCCCATGTGGGACTGAGAGCAGGTCGTTAGGGCCAGGAGGACTAATTAGACTAGTGGAGGAAGGTTTAAAATAAGCAACTGGCTGGCACAGAGCAGACACAGAAACTAACAGCAGCGCTACCATGATGGCCTCACACACACACTCACGCATATACACACCACGCACGCACACAGGGACACCAGACACACGCCTAGAACCAGGACAGTCCAACACACACACAACCAGCTAATGAGGATCTGAAAATAAAACAACGTGGTATTGTGCAGTACATCCTCGCTATTGTGCATTGCTGTGGATCTGTACATGTTATGTTATGGCAAGAGTTGTTCTGCACTGAGAGCATTGCTATGATAAAGTACCTACCCTCAGGGCAGACTTATGATAAAGTACCTACCCTCAGGGCAGACTTATGATAAAGTACCTACCCTCAGGGCAGACTTATGATAAGATACTTTACCTCGGACAGACTTATGATGTTACATACCCTACCAGGGCAGACTTATGATAAAGTACCTCTCAGGGCAAACTTATGAAAAGTATCTACCCTCAGGGCAGACGTATGATAAGTACCTACCCTCAGGGCAGACATGATAAAGTTCTACCCTCAGGCAGACTTATGATAAAGTACCTACCCGCAGGCAGACTTGATAAAGTACCTACCCGCAGGCAGACTTATGATAAAGTATCTACCCTCAGGGCAGACTTATGATAAAGTACTACCCGCAGGGCAGCTTATGATAAAGTACCTACCCTCAGGGCAAGACATGATAAAATATACCCTCAGGGCAGACTTATGATAAAGTACTACCCTCAGGGCAACTTATGTAAGTCCTATCCCAGCAGACTATGATAAGTACTCACCTCAGGGCACAGACTTATGATAAAATACCTACCCTCAGGGCAGACTTTATAAAGTACTCTACCCTCAGGGCAGACATTATAAGTACTACCTCAGGCAGACTTATGATAAAGTACCTACCCTCAGGCAGACTTATGATAAAAGTACCTACTCAGGGCAGACTTATGATAAAGTACCTACCATCCTCAGGCAGACTTATGATAAAGTACCTACCCTCAGGGCAGACTTATTGTATAAAGTAACCTACCCTCAGGGCAGACTATGATAAAATACCTACCCTCAGGGCAGACTTATATAAAGTACTCTACCCTCAGGGCAGATCTTATGATAAAGCACCTACCCTCAGGGCAGACTTATGATAAGTACCTACTCAGGGCAACTTATGATAAAGTACTACCTCAGGGCAGACTTAATGTAAGTACTACCCTCAGGGCAGACTTATGAAAAGTACCTACCCGCGGGCAACTTATATAAAGTACTTACCTCAGGCAGATCTATGTATATACCCAGGGCAGACTTATGATAAGTACCTACCCTCAGGCAGACATGATAAATACTACCCTCAGGGCAGACTTATGATAAAGTACACTACCTCAGGGCAGACTTATGATAAAGTACCTACCTCAGGGAACTATGATAAAGTACTTACCCTCAGGGCAGACTTATGATAAATACCTACCCTCAGGGCAGACTATGATAAAGTACCTACCTCAGGGCAGACTTATGATAAAGTACTACCCTCAGGGCAGACATGATAGTACCTACCCTCAGGGCAGACTTATAAATAAGTACCTCCTCAGGCAGACTTATGATAAGTACCTACCTCAGGCAGACTTGATAAAGTACCTACCTCAGGCAGACTATAATAAGTACCTACCCTCAGGCAGATCTATGATAAAGACCTACCTCAGGGCAAGACTTATGATAAAGTACCTACCCCAGGGCAGACTTATGATAAAGTACCTACCCTCAGGCAGACATGATAAAATACCTACCCTCAGGGCAGACTTATGATAAAGTACCTACTAGGCACTATGATAAAGTACCTTCCTCAGGCAGACTTATGATAAAGACCTACCCTCCAGGGCAGATTATGATAAAATACCTACCAGGCAGATTATGATAAAGTATCTCCTCAGGCAGACTTATGATAAAGTACTACCTCAGGGCAGACTGATAGTACCTACCCTCAGGGCAGACTTATGATAAAGTACCTACCCAGGGCAGACATTGATAAAGTCCTACACCCTCAGGACAGAAGACTTATGATAAAGTACCTACCCTCAGGGCAGACTTATGATAAGTACCTACCTCAGGAGACTATGATAAATACCTACCCTCAGGGCAGACTTATGAAAAAGTACCTACCTCAGGGCAGATCTATGATAAAGACCTACCTCAGGGCAGACTTTAAAGTACTACCTCAGGGCAGACTTATGATAAAGTACCTACCCTCAGGGCAGACTTATGAATACGTACCTATCAGGGCAGACTATGATAAAGTACCTACCCTGCAGGGCAGAACTTTGATAAAGTACCTCCCTCAGGGCAGACTTATGATAAAGTACCTACCCGCGAGGCGGACTTAGATAAGTACCTACCCTCAGGGCAGACTTATGATAAAGATACTACCTCAGGGCAGACTTATGTAAAGTACCTACCCTCAGGGCAGACTTATGATAAGTACCTACCTCAGGGCAGACTTATGATAAAGTACCTACCTCAGGGCAGACTTATGATAAGTACCTACCCTCAGGGCAGACTATGATAAATTCTACCCTCAGGGCCAGACTTATGATAAAGTACCTACCTCAGGGCAGCTTATGATAAGTACCTTACCCTCATGGGAGACTTATGAATAGTAACCTACCCTCAGGGCAGACTTATGATAAAGTACCTACCTCAGGGCAGATCTGATAAGTACCTACCCTCAGGCAGATATATGAAAGTACTACCCTCAGGGCAGACTTTAAAATGTACCTACCTCAGGGCAGATCTATGAATAAAGCACCTACCCTCAGGGCAGACTTATGATAAAGTACCTACCCTCAGGGCAGATCTTATGATAAAGTACCTACCCTCAGGGCAGACTTATGATAAAGTACCTACCCTCAGTGCAGATTATGATAAAGATAATTATAATACCTTACAGGTGAGGATCAAGATATACTAGTAGTTCAGATCTATGATTAAAGTACCTACCCTCAGGCAGACTTATGTAATAAAGTACCTACCTCCGGCAGATATAAGTCACCTCAGGCAGACTATGAAGGTACTCACCCTCAGGCAGAGCCATTAATACTAGAGACGTGAACCCAGCGGCAGTGCAGCAGACTACCTCTCATGGGATAAAGTACCTACCCTCGCAACTTATAAATACCTGCTTGCAGACTTAGATAGAGTACCTACCCTTGATTTGATAAGATCATCAGTACCCTCACCGGGCGCTAGGTGAACCTTATTTGTATAAAAGTACCTACCCTCGGGCAGACTTATGATAAAGTACCTACCCTCAGGCAGTAGCACCTGGTCCAAGCCAGGCTGCTGGACAGTGTAGCCCCAGTTCCTGCAGGGCTGAGACAGGCAGTAGGTCCTACCTGCACTGGCAGATCACTCCTGGATCCCTGGAACAACACAGACGAAACAGCAGTGTCACTACAATTTAAAACCTGAACTACACACAGGAAGCCTAATTTACCACATCGCATACTCTAACGCAGTGGACACATGATAACTCTATCAGGCGATCCCTGACTATGACATAACAAGCATGGTCTTCACAGATGCATCACATCACATCCAGATTCACTCTAGCCGGTGCACTCTCAGCCAACCGATTCTGCACACATCCCACAATGTACCTGTCTTTATCTTCATTAACTCATTAGGTGCAATTAACAACAGAACCACGACTCACTCTTCCAAGAACAAGTCAACAAGCCTGCATCTAGCCAATTACCTCCAACCTTACTACCTCATCAAGCGCAATTAACATCAATCATGTAGTGCGTCTCCACATTGCTCTGGATGAGCCTGTGAGAACCCACTGCCCTCAGTCTGTCAGGCAGGCAGACATACCACCACAGTCCTGTAATCACCCTTCTCTAATAAGATGTGGCTGGCATCAACAACAGCCTCTGCTTCTATAACAAGGTAATTAACCTCTCAGGTAGATCAGAGCTGCACTCACTGGTCCGGGCCCCATATATCTAGTTGATAAGTTGAAAGGTTGCATTCTTCTCTGCATTCCCTATTTCATTTGGAGACACTCACACACACGCAGGCATGCATTCCACATGAGGTTGGGGAGAGCGGCGCTCGTAATGGCTGGAGCGGTATA
>NC_036862.1:14589149-14592935 GCF_002910315.2 Salvelinus sp. IW2-2015 | reverse complement strand
AACCACCCTCAGGGCAGACTTATGATAAAGTACCTACCCTCAGGCAGACATGATAAAATACCTACCCTCAGGGCAGACTTATAATAAAGTACCTACCCTCAGGGCAGATCTATGATTAAGCACCTACCCTCAGGGCAGACTTATGATGAAGTACCTACCCTCAGGGCAGACTTATGATAAAGTACTACCCTCAGGGCAGACTTTGATAAAGTACCTACCCTCAGGGCAGACTTATGATAAAGTACCTACCCGCAGGGCAGACTTATGATAAAGTACTTACCCTCAGGGCAGACTTATGATAAAGTACCTACCCGCCAGGGCAGACTTATGATAAAGTACCTACCCTCAGGGCAGACATGATAAAATACCTACCCTCAGGGCAGACTTATGATAAAGTACCTACCCTCAGGGCAGCTTATGATAAAGTACCTATCCTCAGGCAGACTTATGATAAAGTACCTACCCTCAGGGCAGGACTTATGATAAAAATACCTACCCTCAGGGCAGACTTATGATAAAGTACCTACCCTCAGGGCAGACTTATGATAAAATACCTACCCTCAGGGCAGACATGATAAAGTAACTACCCTCAGGGCAGACTTATGATAAAGTACCTTCCCTCAGGGCAGACTTATGATAAAGTACCTACCCTCAGGGCAGACTTATGATAAAGTACCTACCCTCAGGGCAGACTTATAATAAAGTACCTACCCTCAGGGCAGATCTATGATAAAGCACCTACCCTCAGGGCAGACTTATGATAAAGTACCTACCCTCAGGGCAGATCTATGATAAAGTACCTACCCTCAGGGCAGACTTATGATAAAGTACCTACCCTCAGGCAGATCTATGATAAAGTACTACCCTCAGGGCAGACTTATAATAAAGTACCTACCCTCAGGGCAGATCTTATGATAAAGTACCTACCCTCAGAGCAGACTTATGAAAAGTACCTACCCTCAGGGCAGACTTATGATAAAGTACCTACCTCAGGGCAGACTTATAATAAAGTACCACGCTCAGGGCAGATCTATGATAAAGCAACCTACCCTCAGGGCAGACTTATGATAAAGACCTACCCTCAGGCAGACTTATGATAAAGTACCTACCCTCAGGCAGACATTGATAAAGTACCTACCCTCAGGGCAGACTTATGATAAAGTACCTACCCTCAGGGCAGACTTGTAATAAAGTACCTACCCTCAGGGCAGACTTATGATAAAAGTACCTACCCTCAGGGCAGACATGATAAAGTACCTACCTCAGGGCAGACTCTATGATAAAGTACCTACCCTCAGGCAGACTTATGATAAAGTACCTACCCTCAGGGCAGACTTATGATAAAGTACCTACCCTCAGGGCAGACTTATAATAAAGTACCTACCCTCAGTCAGATCTATGATAAAAGTACCTACCCTCATGGCAGTTTTATAATAATAAAGTACCTACCCTCAGGGCAGACATGATAAAAATACCTACCCTCAGGGGCAGACTTATGATAAAGTACCTACCCTCAGTGCATCAGATCTATGATAGAGTACCTACCCTCTAGGTAGACTTATGATAAAGTACCTACCCTCAGGGCAGACTTATGATAAAGTACCTACCCTCAGGGCAGTAGCACCTGGGTCCAGCCAGGCTGCTGGAGCAGGTAGCCCCGTTCCTGCAGGGCTGAGACAGGCAGTGGTCCACCTGCAACTGGCAAAGATCACCCTGGAACCCTGGAGCACACAGACGAAACACAGTGTCACATAGCATTAAACCTGAACACACACAGGAGCCAAATATACACACGCAACTCTAACGCATTGACATGCAAACCATCCAACTACCACTATAACAAGCATGCACAGATGCATCACACACACACATTTCACACCGGTCACCCTACGTCTCACACTTCCCCATGACTGTCTATCTTCATTAACTCATTAGGTCAATTCAAAACAGAACCCTCACTCTTCCAAGAACAAGTCAACAAGTCCTGCATCTAGCCAATTACCTCCAACCTTACTACCCATCAAGCCAATTAACATCAATCATGTAGTGCGMCCTCCACATTGCTCTGGATGAGCCTGTGAGAACCCACTGCCCTCAGTCTGTCAGGCAGGCAGACATACCACCACAGTCCTGTAATCACCCTTCTCTAATAAGATGTGGCTGGCCATCAACAACAGCCTCTGCTTCTATAACAAGGTAATTAACCTCTCAGGTAGATCAGAGCTGCACTCACTGGTCCGGGCCCCAAATATATCTAGTTGATAAGTTGAAAGGTTGCATTCTTCTCTGCATTCCCTATTTCATTTGGAGACACTCACACACACGCAGGCATGCATTCCACATGAGGTTGGGGAGAGCGGGCTCGTAATGGCTGGAGCGGAATAGGTGGAATGGTGTCAAATACATCAAACACATGGTTTGCAAGTGTTTGATGCCATTCCATTTGCACCGTTCCGGCCATTATTATGAGCCGCTCCCCTCAGCAGGCTCCTGTGATGCACGCTCATACGCATGTACAGACAGACACACACACACACACACACAAACACACAGTAGTTACCTGGAGGGCAGATACAAGTGAAGTTACGGCCCTCGTCCCCCTGCCTCAAGTCACTACAGATGGCGTAGTTCTGGCAGAGCCTGAGGTGGCAGGCATCAAACTCCTCACAGAATATCCCAGAGTAACCATCCTCACACTCACAGAAGAAGGTGCTCTAGAGGTCAGAGGGGACACGGGGTCACTGTCACATACTGACTCAAAACACGTCATATATCACTGGGATGGTTCTGGGTACTGGGGCTACATGGGGCTCTGCGATTCTCTATTGTTAGTCCTCTACACCCCACCGATGCCCTTTTCCTCCCAGCTCCCATAGTGTGTTGTGCTAAATCACCCTGTAACAACGCACCTGTAGGGGGGAGGGAAAGAGTTAGCAGGCCCTCATTCTAGCACGCGTCTCCTCTCCCTCCCTTCCTCTCTCCTCTCCTCTCCCTTTTTTTATTTTCTCTCACTCTTCACCTTGGTTCTCTCCATTTCCTCTCTCTACTCCTCTGTGCAGCAGTGATCAGTGTGCTAACAGTGACGCCCCTAGGGACCTAGCGAGGGGGGGCCCCCAGGGAGTAGTAGGGATGCAGGACTTAAGAACTCTGTCTCCATCCCACAATACCTTTCTGGCAATAAGGCATGGTCTTTATTCTGTCTTGCTTATCCTTTTCTCCTCTCAGTCTCTTGTTGCTATGTTACCGCATAGTTTATCATCAAGACAATAGTGTCGTAATCTTACAATATTCTGCTGAATTACAGCAATTACCTTCCAGTATATTGAGGGGAAAAACTGTTATCTGAATATTGAAAGTGACATGTTAAGCCTTGAAATATTGTTCACGGGATCAAGCCCAAAGACAAGGGACTGATTCACCAACTCAAGGGCAGCTGACATCACATATCTGATCCCTGACCTCTTACCACAGAGGGCTGAGTGATGCACTTCCCCTTCCCAGAGCATTGTGGGTCGCTGAAGCGGCTGCCAGGCTCCACACAGCTGCTGGCCTTCACTGTCAGATTGAGACGCAGGGTGACCTCCGAGCCACTGGGGGCGCCCATGCGCAACACACCTACAACAGGAGGGAGAAAAAAACMAGATAATAAAAAAAAACAGTTATTCTAAGGTCCTAGCTGATTCACCCTGATAAATATGAAAAGGCTGACTACATGTGAGCAATATTGAACAAACTGCCTATTTAACTAGAGAGAAAATGGTGGTGGGGGGGGGGGGTCGACAAGGA